>NW_027467457.1:474691-484691 GCF_046742065.1 Oratosquilla oratoria | reverse complement strand
TATATGTATATGTATATGTATATGTATATGCAGAAGAAAAACAGTTAAGATGACGCGACATACTAAATGAGATGTTCCAGTTTCCAGGGACAAGAAAGCTAGTATGAGGCCGTTAGGTACTCAACCCTCTCCTCCTCACTTCCTTCCTCTGCTCGTCCAGACCTTTGCTTCGTCCCTCCTTCCTTTTTTTTTTCTTTCCTTTTTTCCTGTCTCTCTTCTGTACCCTTCTTTTCATTCTACTTACCTTTATCCTTACGTTTGTCCTCACCCTTACACTTTCCTTCATCCTCACTTTCACCTTCACGTTCACTTTCACCCGAAACCTAACTCCAACCCTAACTCTAGCTTTAACCTCAACCCTAACCCTAACCTTAACCCTAACCCTAAGCATAATCCTGTCTCTCACTCTCACAATCACATTCACAAATGCTCTCAATCTCACACTCACCTTCACACTCACCATCACCATCATTATCATCATCACCCTAACCCTGACCCTGACCCTGACCCTGACCCTGACCCTGACCCTGACCCTGACCCTGACCCTGACCCTGACCCTGACCCTGACCCTGACCCTGACCCTGACCCTGACCCTGACCCTGACCCTGACCCTGACCCTGACCCTGACCCTGACCCTGACCCTGACCCTGACCCTGACCCTGACCCTGATCCTCATCCTCACCCTCACTCTTACCCTCACTCCTACTCTTACCCTTACCCTTTCACCTCCAATCTCAACATCACCCCATTACCCTCATTTCCTCAACTTCATTTTTATTCTTCTCTTTCACACATTACCTCCTCACCCACCTTGGATCAATGTTGATTACACTTGGTGCAATTTGCAATTAACTTTATGGTAGAGGGACGAGCTGTAGTGAGAGTGATGCATGAAGTTGGAAGATTATTCAGTGGCAAATATGTGAGTGTGACTGGGGAGGGAGCTGAGGAGGCAAAACCCAACATCAACAACAAACAGGAACGGTAGCCGTAGCAAAGACGAGTAAACATGCTAAGTTCGGGGATAAGGGAGACATGGGATATAAAGTGGCGTAATCCGGAGGCCCGTGCGTGTCTGTACACACACGCATCGCACAAAGAAGAGAGGGGAAAATCCCTGGTTCTGTCTGATAATCAGTGTTTTATCGTTTGCTTTGCAAACCGTTCCAGGAAGGATCAAAGAACTAGAGTAGACCAAATTTTGCTATGGGAAGTGATTTCTCTGAAGAAAAAAGTATGTATGCAAGTTTCAACGCAATGCACCAAGTGTAGTTTAACAGTTTTCTGCCACCTGCAAATTTTACTCTATATCTCCTGTTTGATCGATTTATTCTCCTATTGACAGATTTTGCAGTCATTAAAGATTTTCATAACTTGACTAAGAAAATAGCTCCTCAGTCATTATAATATAATTGTAAGAAATAAATGAACAAATAAATATATGTCGTGTGTCCACAATAAGGGAGCTCGTGAATGTTTGACCACTTTAGTACGAGAGACACCCTGCAACTAAATAGAAATTTCTGGAGTTAAGTAGAACAAGTCTAACATAGTATCTCATCGATGTCACGTGTCTGGCACACCAAATGCCTTTTAGAATTAGAATGAAATCAGTGCTCAAAAGTCCACAGCAGAAATCAACATAGTCGAATGTATTAAATATTTTATTTTGGCTAACGAGTAAAGGTTATGTTCACCAGAAAAACTATGACTAGAATAAAGTAATTGAAACTACTTTTGCTTAACCATTTCCGTTTTCTTACAAAAAAAAATCAGTAATACGCAACGATTCTAATTTTGGAGGTTACGTCATAGAAATTATAAAGAGATTTATGCAGGGTACTTGAAAAAAGCAGTAGTAGAGGTCAAAAGTGACAAGCATTATATTTTTTGGTGAATTATGGCTCTAACCACAATAGAATGTTATTTGACTTTAGCCCGTAGGGTTTTCACCAAAACATCTAAAATGTTGACTACATAAAATGTATGCAATCAGTACCCCGTGTGTGATGATGCACTTGAAGAGAGGAATAGCTGGGCTAATCTAAAGAAAACTCTTGATAGGGTATTTCAGAAAAGGCTAATATAGACAATTGATGTGGTTAGTTACCACATCATGGTAAATGGGTATCGTCCTGCTGTGAAGGATAAATGAAAATTCAAATATCGTCTGGACTTATCATTGGATTGCCCGTCCACCATGACATGAATTATACATACTGAATATTTTAAAGCTTTGTACAGGGTATGCAAATAATGTTACATATAAATACATACATACATACATACATATACCACGGCTTTTTCCCCCTTACAAGGGGGGTAGCCAAAAAGAAAAAGGCATAAAATCAATCCCACCCATTCCATCCCTGAATACACTCCACACCCCTCCACCCTCCCTCTTATCTTAGCACCTCCCGAATGACGGGTCATCCCTGCACCTTGTCCACTGCCCTGGGTCAGAAGCAGTGTCGCAAGACACAGCACATCCACAGCAAGGCCGCTTCATTAAATCGGCGACCCCCCCCCTCTCCGTCCCCCCATTGCATAAAATGAGAGGACGGGGAGAAATCCCTTCGGGCTGCGTCAAATTTTGCTCACACATACTACCTCACCCCCCATCCACCCGCCAATTCCACCTCATGCATCACAGCATCATCCATATACAACCATTCTCCATTCACCCCTGTCTTCTGTCCTCTCCCGTCCTTCCTCAACAGACATTCCCCTCTTCCCCAAAGCCCCCTTCACCCCATCCATCCACCTCATCCTAGGACATATAAATACATTTTACAATATAAGGGCTATCCTTGTATGTGACAGTATTTACAATATATAATTTTGGTTATAATTGACATATATAATTGTTTGACCAAGATTACAAATTTTATTATGCAACAATGGGGACACTGCAGTGGTGGCGTGTTGCCACATTACTCCCCCCTCCCCCCGAGTGACTGGTGAAACCAGACAGTCTTGGAGGTCTGGGGCTGCTTAGGAGGAACAGGAATGGTAGTGCTGTTGACGGGAGAGCCCGTGGGGTCAAAAAGGTAGGCCGGTTTGACCCGATCAATGGATATGTGGTCATGCTTTCCGTTGGGCTTAGTTGTCACGGTCTTCCTGGTGCGGCGCAAAACTTCGAAGGGGCCTTCGCACGGAGGCTGGAGGGCTTTTCTGACGGCGTACGTTCTGACGAAGACGTGAGTGCACTGGAGAAGGTCCTGGCTCACAAAGGTTCTAGGCAACTTGGCGTGGCGTGGCGGGACGGGGTGGAGCTTGACCATGGTCTCCTTCAGTTGGAAGGCGAAGTCGCATGGAGCACAGGAGTTGGAGTGAGGCACGTCAGCGACGAATTGTCCGGGAAGCCTGAGGGTGGTGCCGAAAACGAGTTCAGCAGGAGAGTGGCCAATGTCAACCTCAAGGGAGGTCCTGATGTCAAGGAGCACAAGGGATAGCGCTACTGATCAGAGCTCGTTGTTAAGGGAATGGGCGTAGAGGGTGGCCTTAAGCTGGCGATGAAAACGCTCTACCATGCCGTTGGCCTGGGGATGGTAACTGACAGTACGGTAACAGCGGATACCAAGGAGGGCCATTACCTTGTTCCAGAGGGTCGACTCGAACAGGCTGCCTCTGTCCGAGGTTAGGTTGGTCGGGACACCGAAGCGAGCAACCCAGTTGTCGACGAACGCTCGTGCAACAGTGTCAGTGTTGATGTCAGGAATGGGAATTGCCTCTGGCCAACGAGTGAAGCGGTCGACACAGGTGAACACGCACTTGTATCCGTTGGATTATGGGAGAAGGCCGACGATATCGAAGTGTATGTGCCTGAACCTGGTAGAGACAAGTGGGAAAGGAGTTAGTGGGGAAAATGTGTGTCGTGTTGCCTTCAAAGCCTGGTACTGGAGGCAGGTGCGAGCCCAGTGCCTGACGTCCTTGTTGATGCTTGACCAGATGAACTTGGACGTTAACATCCGTTGGGATGCACGGATGCCAGGGTGTGCAAGGTTATGAAGGTGGCGGAAGAGTTGATGCCGGAATGACGTAGGGATAAAGGGGCGAAGGTCGCCGGAGGAGACGTCAGCATACAGACAGATGTCTGTGCCAGGTATCTGAATTTTCTCCATCTTGAGGGAAGGGTTGTCTAACAGTCGCTGCAAGCCGTCGCAGTTGGCCTGTACTGTTCCAATGGCGGCGTAGTCGACGGCAGGAGACTGCGGAGAGACAGAATTAATGTTCCTGGAGAGGGCGTCAGCGGTTGCGTTGTCAGTACCTTGGACGTAACGAATATATGTGGAGAGCTGAGAAATGTACTGTAAATGGCGGAGCTTAGTAGGGGTATAGCTGGCTTTGTTAGCGTGGAAAGTGGTGGTGAGGGGTTTATGGTCTGTGAAGATGATGAACTGTCTACCTTCATGGAAATACCTGAATCGTTGGTCTGTCCGGTAGACAGCAAGCAACTTCCTGTCAAATGCGCTGTAGTTCTTCTCAGCCTTGCTCAGTTTCTTGGAAAAGAAGGCGAGCGGCTTCCAAGCACTGTCGACATATTTTTGCAAGACGCCGCCGATTCTGTCGTTGGAGGCGTCCGTGGCGATGGATATGAGGGCTTCCGGGGCAGGGAAAATGAGGGTGGCAACGGTGCCCAGCGCAGTCTTCGCAGAAGCAAAAAATTCTTCGGTTTCAGGACACCAAGCGAGCTTTATGGACTGACCACGCTTGCAAGGCCTAATGAGAGAATACAAATGCTGTAATACGAGGGAACACTTAAGGATGAAGTGACTGTAAAACTTTATCATACCTAAGAACGGCTTGAATTGTCTCTGGGTGGAGGGCTTCGGGAACTGGTGAATGGCGTCACACTTGGTACGCAGAGGTGAAATTCCAGTGGAGGAGACAGTGTGTCCGAGGAAATCTACAGAGGTCAATCCAAATTTCAACTTGGTGGCGTTGATTTGGATTCCGTAGTCTCTTAGACGGGTGAGGACTTCTTCGAGGTGATGGTGGTGGGTGGCTTCATCAGGGCTGGTGATCAGGAGGTCATCTGTATTGGCGAAACAGAAGGGTAAGCCACGTAGAACTTCGTCAATGAAGCGCTGGAATGTCTGTGCTGCATTCTTCAGGCCGAAGGGCATCCGAACGTACTCGTAGAGGCCAAATGGGGTTGTAATGTCAGTCTTCGGGATATTACCGGGGTGGACGTGGATCTGATGGAAGGCATGAACAAGATCCACCGTAGAAAAGATGGTACAGCCGAAGAGTTGGGAGCCAAATTCTTGGATGCTGGGGATGGGGTATCGATCGAAGACAGTTTGGGAGTTCAGTGCACGGTAGTCACCGCAGAGTCACAAATCACTGCTCTTTTTAGGTACGACGTGAAGTGCTGAAGACCAGTTGCTGTTGCTGGGTCGAATGATCCCTTGGCGCATAAAGTACTCGAATTCGGTCTTGATGATGCGTTGTCGTTCGGGTGCGAGACGTCGTGGCTTGGAGTGGGGTGGGCGGCCAGAAGTGACGATACGATGCTCGACATGGTGATATATCAGCGGCGTGCATGGATGTGGCTGGGTGAGGGTGGGAAACTGCTGCAGTAGGGAAGCAAAAGGGTGTCTTGACTAGTGACAGAGATGCTGGTGCTAACGCCAGGTCGAGTGTAGCCGTAGGACGAGAGGTGCGTTGAGACATCGTCGAGGTGACGATGCTGCATGTCTACGAGAAGACCGTAGTGGTTGAGGAAATCGGCTGCGAGGATTGGTTGAGATACGTCGGCGACATAGAACGTCCACTCGAATGCACGACGGAGGTTGAGGGAGAGGGTTAAGGTAGATTTCCTGAAGACAAATGGGGGAATGGGTGAAGGCACAGGGTTGGTTAACCGAACTGGGTATAGTAGTGACATACTGTTAGGGTGCGGTCCGTGCTCTTGGATTTTGGTCTGGATCTGGAACGTTGCCTGTGGGAAAAATTACGGCGGTTTGCTGCTTGATCGTGTTCCTTGAGCCCGCTAACTTGCATTATGAGTTGAGTCATCATGTCGACGAGGCGCTCGTAGAGGAGGTCTGTCTTGATGTGGGAGACGGAGGTCGAAGAAGCAGTCTCGATGAGCTCGTCGGCGAGTGTGACGAGTTTCTACACGGGAAGCTGGTCCTTCACATTGAAGAGACCACGCTGGATAGTGGCAGGCATACGTTGGTAGAACAGCTGGAGAAAAAGGGTCTTGTCGAACGTGTCGTACTTGTCTGCCAGGAGATTCCTCATGCGGCGTAGCAGGTCTGACGGCCTCTCGTTGTCAAATTCTTCCTTAGAGAGAAGCTCTTGAAGGTGTGTAGCGACGGATGACCAAAATCGGACAAGGATAGCGTCCTTTATGTCTTTGTGCGGAGTGTCGGATATCAACACTGTAGAAATAGCGTCAGATACACGAGAAAGAACGTCCGGAGGAAGAAGGGAGCAGGCGTTACTGAATTTGGTGAGGCTGATAGAGATGCGCGAGGACTTGAAATTACATTCTAGAATGTTGAACCACACAGTTGGGTCGTGACTGAGTAAAGGTGGTGCAAGAAAGGCATTGGCGGCAGATAGGGTTGCAGGTTGCTGGGGTGGGTCGGTGGGTGGTTCTTCCATAAGAACCACGTCCGCTGAAGTAGGAATAGACTGGTCCATGATGTTTAGGGCGTCGGTACTGCGTCGACGACTGGGGCGGTCCACGTCTACTGCGGCAGTGGCTGAGGCTGGCGGTGGTCCACTCCTGCAGGGGCGCCAGGCGGCGCTGGGAGTCCACTCCAGCGGAGGCTGGAGGTGCTGGGAGTCCACTCCAGAGGCGGCTGGCGGCGCTGGGAATCCACTCCGGCGGAGGCTAGCGGCGCTGGGAGGGGTTGTCCACGGCGACTGTGGCGGCAGGGCAGGGGCGGTCCACGGCGACTGCGGCAGCGGCATCTGCTGGACTGTAGTCCACTTCAGGCGGCAGGCGGCGGCTGGCAGTCCACTCCAGAAGGCGGGGCAGGCGGCGGTGGCGGCTGCTGCGCTGCGGTCCACTTTAAGGGTTACAAATTGATGTGGTTATCTACCACATCATGGTAAATGGGTATCGTCCTGAAGTGAAGGATATATGAAAATTCAAATCTCTTCTGGACTTATTATTGGATTGCCTGTCCGCCATGACATAAATTATACATACTGAATATTTTAAAGATTTGTACAGGGTATGCAAATAATGTTACATATAAATACATTTTACAATATAAGGGCTATCCTTGTATGTGACACAGTATTTACAATATATAATTTTGGTTATAATTGACATATATAATTGTTTGACCAAGATTAAAAAAATTATTATACAATAATGATATATACGTTAAGAGGACACTGCAGTAGTGGCGTGTTGCCACAAAACAATGGAATTTATAGGAAGGTTTGAAATGAGTTCACTTGGTGGATGAAGAACTTCGTGAAGGGCAAATTCATGAGTACGGGTACAAAGGACTGGATGTCATATTGGAGAAAAGTCACCAGTGGGGTACCCCAAGGCTCGACATTAGTACAAGTAATGTTCTTAATCTATATTAACGACATGATGAATAGAACAAATAGTTACACCAATATATTTGCTGATGATGCAAAGGAAAAGGAACGAGTTGAATTAAATTTTGAAAGAAAAAATGTTAGGGAAAGATCTAAACAATATACGGGCACATGAATGGGGCCATGCGTGGAAAATTAGTTTCATTAAACAAATGTAGGAAATTGAAAATATGTAAAAGTAAGAAGAGGCTGCAATTAAACAACAAGTAAGACATGAAAAAACACAAAGGAGTAAAACGATCTTATGGTGTTGGCTTTAGATTGGTCACCTAAAATATATGAGTATATCTAAAAGATTACAAGGGATACATTTGAATGCCTAAGGGAAATAAGAGAAGCATTTCATTACATAGGTAAAGAAAGGGTAAAAAAAAAAAATCGTGGAAAATCAGATTTGCTCTAGACTGATCAGCATACAGACAGAAAAAAATTAAAATAAAGAAATTGAAATATATTCTGACTGTATAGCACACAAACACACACACACACACACACACACACACACACACACACACACACACACACACACACACACACACACACACACACACACACACACACACACACACACACACACACACACACACACACACACACACACACACGCACACACACACACACACACACACACACACACACACACACACACACACACACACACACACACACACACACACACACACACACACACACACACACACACACATACACACACACACACACACACACACACACACACACACACACACACACACACACACACACAAACACACACACGCACACACACACACACACACACACACACACACACACCACACACACACACACACACACACACACACACACACACACACACACACACACTCGCACACACACACACACACACACACACACACACACACACACACACACACACACACACACACACACACACACACACACACACACACACACACACACACACATACACACACACACACACACATACACACACACACACACACACACACACACACACACACACACACACACACACACACACACACACACAAACACACACACACACACACACACACACACACACATACACACACACACACACACACACACACACACACACACACACACACACACACACACACACACACACACACATACACACACACACGCACATACACACACACACACACAAAAAAAAAAACACACAAATATATACACACACAGTATCACTGCGCTTCGAGTCGTTACTCCAACTCTCGTGGGCGGGGAGTTGGGTGTGTGTGTGCGTGTAAGGTCATAGCATTACCCATAGCTCGGCCATACGAGCTCTGAGCTCTCTTCCGGGAGGGAAATAGCAGTCGATCACGATTCCAACACGTGATCCAAAGACCAAGGTGAATCACACACACTGTAACCATTACTAACCATCACCAATCACGCATGTGATCCACACACATGCAACATGGTACTCGTCTTGGGCAAGAGTTGTATCTTTCAGACTTCATATATTTCCCTATTGCAAAACACAAAGTAAGAGAATGAGATATCGCCACACGAAGATGTCTAGTGTCACCAAACAGACCCATTTGAACCCCGTCCATATACCTACCCCCAATTACATTACCTGTAAGCTAACATACACACATCACGTCTAACCACACCCACCAACCATATGATTAACCCCTATATACGAAATTAACACTTGTGCCAATAATTATTAATTAATACGTATCACATACGACAACCCAATAACCCCTCGGACGGCTATGCCGCCGAAACCGCCAGAGCTGGTGAAGTCAAGAGCCTACCAGACGCCAGAGCTGGTCAGGTCAAGAACCTGCCAGACGCCAGAGATGGTCAGGTTAAGAGCCTGCCAGACGCCAGAGCTGGTCAGGTCAAGAACCTACCAGACGCCAGAGATGGTCAGGTCAAGAGCTTGCCAGAAACCGGAGCTGGGCAGGTCAAGAGCCTGCCAGACAGATCTGCTCAGGTCGCGAACCTGGCAGAAGGCAGAGATCTGCCCAGGTGAGTGCCCGAGGTCAAGGCCCGACACTTAGAGCATTATGGTCAAAGGACCTAACTGTAATCTGCTATATTTAACCAGATCATATTGTTAATAAAATAAGATATCACCATCAAGGTATTTCTCGCCCGCATTAAGCCCCTTTTATGTAGCTGCCCAAAACAGTTACCGAACTGATGGCAGCGGTGCTCCCATACCCTGGATAGAAGCCCCGTGCCATAAACAAAACAGTTACACACACACACACACACACACACACACACACACACACACACACACACACACACACACACACACACACACACACACACACACACACACACACACACACACACACACACACACACACACACACACACACACACACACACACACACACACACACACACACACACACAC
>NW_027467457.1:444691-459691 GCF_046742065.1 Oratosquilla oratoria | reverse complement strand
TATGACTTCTGTTCAGGAGCTTAAGGAACAGGCTATAGCTTTAGGCCTCGCAGGAGGAGATGTCGGCAAATACGTCATAGAACAGCAAGCTATTGAACGAGAAGAACGTGAAAAAGAGCAACGAGCCAAGAAGGAGGAAATTGAGCATAAGACCCGCTTAGCTGAAATTGAAGCGGAGAAGGCCAAGATTGAAGCAGAGAAGGAGAAGGCCAAGATTGAAGCAGAGAAGGAGAAGGCCAAGATTGAAGCAGAGAAGGAGAAGGCCAAGATTGAAGCAGAGAAGGAGAAGGCCAAGATTGAAGCGGAAAAGGAGCTAGAGCTAGCTCGTATTACGGCGGCAAAGTAACCTACCGCGACTCCACATGATTCGGTAAGTCGTCCCCAGCTCCCTCTATTACAAGAGGGGGAAGATATTGACTCTTACCTTAACCGTTTTGAGAGAATTGCAGAACTACTTAAGCTGAGTTCAGACAGCTATGCCGTGAGACTGGGTAGCTTACTTACGGGAAAGGCAGCTGATATGTACATATCTCTCTCCC
Organism: Oratosquilla oratoria; assembly: GCF_046742065.1. Classification (NCBI taxonomy): domain Eukaryota; kingdom Metazoa; phylum Arthropoda; class Malacostraca; order Stomatopoda; family Squillidae; genus Oratosquilla; species Oratosquilla oratoria. Next base: position 459,152 of record NW_027467457.1, on the reverse strand, counting down.
CAGAGATAACTAAGAACTATGAGCTACTGAAGAAAGCTTTATTGTCAGGTCTTAACAAGACTCCTGATGGTTACCGCGTAGACTTTTGGAATGCCAAGATTTCTTCAGGAGAAACTTTTCTTCAGTTCTCATTTCAACTAACCAGACTATTCCAGGCGTGGTTAGATTCCTGAGGTAGGGAATACTTTCAATGATTTGAAAGACTTTATGATACTTGACCAGTTTTTGTCTTCCTTCCATCCAGACTTGCGTGCTTTCAGCAAGGAACGACGACCCTCTACATTAACTGAGGCCATTCGTTTGGCTGACGATTGGACGTCAGCCCACCCTAATCTTCCTCGAATTTCGATTCCAAATGCAAAGAAGTTCTCTCGACCACCTAAGCCGCCTAAGGTAACCACAGTGACCCCGAATCCGTCTAGCGGCCGAAAGGACCCTCCACCTTTGACTTGTCACGGTTGTGGAGAAATTGGACACATTCGGCCTCGTTGCCCTAGAAATCCCCGCACTTTCAAAGAAGGCACGTCAACTACGCAGCCATATAAGGTAGGGTTTTGCCTGTCCGATAGAACAGTCCCTCACTTCCAGGCCTCTGGTACCATCAATGGTGCCTGGGTGTCTACTATAATCCGGGACACCGGCTGATCCTGCGTAGTCGTATCAGACGAGATGCTACCAGATATAGATGTCCCGAGTTGCAAGAAAGTCTATGTTGCCGACTACTTGGGCCGAGTAGATGCCTTTCCTCTGGTTTCTTGTTACCTTCGATTTTCTTATTACGAGGGATGGACCGACGTCGTCAGAGCACCCATCAAATTTGCTAGTGTCTTAATTGGTAAAGTTCCAGGCGTTAAAGATCCTAGTATATCTGAATGTTCCCCTCCAGCTGATGACTCCGCAATTCCACGCCCGACACAAACTGCTACACCCTCTCCCAAGCACCTGGTATGTGCAGTCCAGACCCGAGCCGGCAAAATGAAACGGATTCACCCTTTAGCTCTGCCTGCCCTACAACCTTTCACGGTGACGCCCGACAACTTCAGTCTACTCCAGTCCTCGTGTGAGACACTCTCTGCCGCTAGAGCAAAAGCAGCCTCGGGAGAAATAGACCAAACGAGGAACGGGTCTACTTACCAGTTTGTCAAGACGGACGGTCTCCTCTATCGGAAATGTTTGACTTCTAATCGCCCTGATAAGGTAGGAAAGTCTACATTGGTTGTTCCCCGTGATTGTCGCCCTATTATCCTCTCCATTGCTCATGAGAGCCCTTTAGATGGACACTTCTCTCACCGGAAGACGGAATTAAAGGTAGCAGAACAATTTTACTGGCCTGGCATGGGAACAGACATCAGAACCTTCTGTCGGTCTTGTGACAAATGTCAACGCTTCTCAGCGAAGGGACGAGTACCACCAGTCCCATTACAACCCATGCCCATCGTCACTGAACCTTTCGCCCGTGTTGCCATAGACTTGGTTGGACCTCTTTCTCCAGCATCTTCCGATGGACACAGGTACATTCTTACCTTGATAGATTTTGCCACTGGATTTCCTGAAGCAGTTCTCTTAAAGAATATAGACTCTATTTCGGTCGCTGAGGCCTTATTAACTATTTTCTCAAGAGTTGGTATTCCCCGGGAAATACTTTCAGACAGAGGTACCCAATTCACGTCTAATTTAATGAAGGAACTCCACCGAATGTTGGGCGTGAAACCTATCTTCACCACTCCCTTCCATCCTAGTGGAAATGGAAGGATTGAGAGACTACATGGCCCCTTGAAGGCTATTCTTCGTAAATTGTGTGCTGAGAAGCCCCGTGAGTGGCAGAGGTATCTAATACCAACTTTGTTTGCCCTCAGAGAACTCCCGAGCGACAGGACAGGGTTTTCAGCCTTCGAGTTGTTGTACGGTCGGTCTGTTAGAGGCCCACTCACATTTTTGAGAGATCTGTGGGAAAACCGTACCCTCCACGAGGAAGAAAGGTCCAGCTTCCAATATGTAATAGAACTACAGGAGAAGCTGGCAGAATGTTCTCAAATGGCTGCCCAACAAGCCGACATCAGCAGTTCCCGGTACAAGGCGTACTTCTATCTGAAGTCTCAAAATCGTCAATTTAAACCAGGTGATGAAGTTCTAGTACTCCTGCCTAGTGATACCACTTGGAATGGACCCTACAACGTATTGGAGAGACGTGGGGAAGCGAATTACGTAATAGAGACCCCTCGAGGACATAGACTTTACCATGCTAACATTTTAAAAAGATATCACCGCAGGGCCCAGGTGCAGCAGTTGGAACTGATGGATGAGATTTCCGCCATAGAAGAACTTTCCGCCCCAGGAAAAGAGAAGGTATCCATCGTCGATGAAGGGGATCCGTGTGATCTTCTTTCACAGTTGCCTTTGACACCTGACGGCATAACCCTCTCCCCTTCGACTGATAAACCTGAAGTGGGACAACTCACCCCGGATCAGCTAGTCCAACTTCAGAATCTTATGGGTGAGTATAAAGATGTTTTCTCCGACGAGCCCGGATGTACCTCCACTCTAACTCATGATATACAACTTACCACTACTGACAGAGTACAGGCCAAAGTGTACCCAGTGCTAATCCACCTTAGACCTGTCTTCGAGAAAGAAGTTGAAACCCTCTTCCGTCAAGGGATTATCCAACGATCCTCCTCTCCTCATTCTTCGCCTGTTGCCATGGTAAGGAAAACTGATGGATCCTATAGGATGGCCATAGACTATCGCCAACTAAACTCTGTCACAGTATTCCATGCTGAACCAACCTGCACCATGGAAGAAGATTTGTACAAATTCTCTGGCGCTAGGTACTTTAGTGAACTAGACCTCTGCAAGGCATATTACCAAGTACCTCTTTCAGACAAAGCCAAAGCCCTAACGTCCTTTCCCACTCATCTAGGTTTGATGGAATTCTGCCGAATGCCCTTTGGTCTGGTAACGGCAGGTGCTACTTACATCCGCCTGATGTGACTAGTATTGGGGGATTTACCAAATGTGTGCTTTTACTTTGACAACATCTTTATTTTTTCTAAAAGCTGGGATGGACATCTCGAAGCTCTACATCGCTTCTTCGAACGTCTACGGGACCACCATCTGACCGTCAAGCCTTCGAAGTGTAGATTTGGAGTTTCTTCCATCCAATACCTTGGCTTCATTTTAGACGGAACCTCTTTAAGACCTCAACATAACAAGATTGAGGCTATAACCCGCATTCCTCCACCAACCAGTAAGAAGTTACTTAGGACCTTCCTTGGTCTAATCTCCTTTTATAAGTTTTTCATCCCTCAGGCCTCCGACTACACCAGCCCCTTATCTGATCTACTAAGGAAGACTAGCCCGAAACCTCTCCCGTGGACCGAAGACCTCTTGGACCGTTTCTGCCATTTGAAGGCTGCCATATCTTCACAACCCATCTTGCGGTTACCCGATCTTAAGCTGACTTTCGTCCTTAGGACCGATGCCTCTCTTTATGGTCTGGGGGCTGTTCTGCTCCAGTATCACGATGAATGTCCACATCCCGTTGCGTATGCCAGTAGGAAACTTTTGGATCGTGAGAAGAGATACTCCACCATCGAGCGTGAATGTCTTGCGGTCGTTTTCTCCATCTCCAGGTTTGATTATTATCTCCGTGGCAAAGAGTTCGTGTTAGAAGTTGATCACAAACCTCTCTTGTATTTAGCTACCTTCAAAGGAAAGAATGACCGACTCCTTCGTTGGGCTTTGGCCCTTCAGGCATATAAATTTAGAGTTGTCCACATTGCTGGAAAAGACAATTTAGGTGCTGACCTCCTAAGTAGATCTTAAATCCTGGCTAGGTTTTATTTTGCTTTCATCCTCTTGAGAGTTACTATTAATTGTTTTAATCTACTCCTAGTAGATTCTTGTCCCGGGGGTGGTGTAAGGGCCCATCCTCCTTCCCCGGGCGACAAGTCAATTCATCGTGGTTGCTCTGATAGTCGTTTGGCTCCCCACCTCGGCGAATCGGCTTGTTTGCGCGACAGTTCAACGAGCAAGTCAGCTTCGAACTTTTGAAGCCCGAGAAGACTGCGCCTGCGCGGAGCGGCCACGTCGGCAGTTTTGGGGGGTATATATACCCCTCCTCCCCCAACGTCGGATAGAACTTGGTCAGAAGACGTCCTGCGAAGACTACCCACTGCCACGCCAATCCCAAGTCTTCATTACTCCAGTCGCAGGCTACTCGACGTCGGGTCTTCTCATCTTTGCTGTTCTCAAGATCAACCGCATCCGATTGGGCCGGAACGGTTCGTCCATACGCACCCGAACATCGCTACTGTTGTTACGATACGGAGGTGCTGAGCACCTCGTATCAGATGTTCCCCTTCTACAACATTGTATTGTACACTTTTGATGATTTACTGTATTCGTTAACTCTTTTAAATCCATTAATTCCTTTTGATGTTTGATTAAAGCCCCAGCAGATCCAGCAGCACCCGAACTGGTATTACTTTTCAGGGCCGAGAGAACATAGTTCCTCCTTCGCCCTCACAATATATGTATATATACATATATATGCACTAAAAACCCACTATTATTTGGATTTAAGAAAAGAAGGAAATAACGAATTTCCGTATATTTCGATCACTTGCTGTGATCCTCTTCAAGTGGAATACATAGACAAGAGAACATACATATCTTATATACAGATGAGAGAGGTAAAATTAGGGAACATGGACAAGACATATCATGTGGCATCTATATTGTTGCTCGGGTTTTGTGGCAAATCGTCCGCTTTTACAATATGAGGAAATACTTAATTAACTGCCAAGATGGTTATGTAATCTGTTAATAAATCATTTCCTCGTATTGTAAAAGCGGACGATTTGCCACAAAACCCGCGCAACAATATAGATGCCACATGAGATGTCTTGTCCATGTTCCCTAACTTTACCTCTCATATGTATATAAGATATGTATGTTCTCTTGTCTATGTATTCCGCTTGAAGAGGATCACAGCAAGTGATCGAAATATACGGAAATTCGTTATTTCCTTCTTTTCTTAAATCCAAATAATAGTGGGTTTTTAGTGCAATTACTAATGTGTAATGACATTACTGGACAGTGATACATATATATATATATACATATACATACGTATATATATATATATATATATATATATATATATAATATATATATATGTATACATATATGCGTACAGTTTGGAGAGACAACAAAGCTGTATATGTAGCCAGCAACGTCCACAACGTGACCAGAAAGGACGGAGACAATACGTCCAACCAAGAGCAGGCCAAAAGGTACAGTAAGCAGGCCGGAGGATACATCTTCATCAACGGACCCGATCTCATAGCCAAATACAATGAGGGCATGGGAGGAGTAGACCTGCTGGACGGGATGGTGGTTCTTTACAGATCCACAATCAAGAGGAAGAAATGGTGGTTCGCTTTCGTTCCCTGGTCAATAAATGTGGCGGCCGTAAACGCCTGGCGCCTAAGAAACATGGCCCTCAAGACTCATGGGATTGCTTTCAATAAGCATGAGCACAACTACCTCAACTTTGTGAGGGATCTGGTGGAAGGGCTCATCAAATGCCACGGCAAGCATTCATCCACCATCCCAGTGCAGATGTCGGTGTCTGCGCCACAGTCCAAAAAACTAAAGGTGTTTAGGAAACCCATCGACGATGTGCGGTATGATAACCAAGGCCACTGCATCAAAAAACACATGCCAGGGCACAGGGGGAGGTGCAAAAAGTGTACAGAGGACAAACGCCCAGGCGACAACCGATCTACCTACTACTGCCCTAAATGCAATGTGTCGATCCATGTGGACTGCTTCTGGGAGTTCCACAACAAGTAAATGTCAATGTGTACAATATATTGTCATGGATATTGCTGATTTCTTGTATTGAATTTGAGTAGTTTCGAAAATAAATGTGTAAGGATGGACCCTCGGAAATTTATTGGGACTTTAAAGTCCCACCTCATAACTCAAAACACAATTCTTGAAACACAAAACCGCTTCATTTGTGTTCTAATGGGACATAAACTGTTTTGTGGAAAAAAATTCATTGATCTTGATGCATTATTTCTATGGGTGGTACGGACTGGGTTAATTTGACAGTAAGTTCAGCAATAGTAACTGCATGTTTTTTTTAAGTATCTAATAGATAATATTAGATAAGTACAAGCTTTAATCAGCCTTGACTATGAAGAATAATGTTGTGAAACTACATAAGTAGCTTTATCTAGTTAGCTGACCTCCATGTCAGTTCCGAAAGCCCTTTTAATTCTTAGATTGGAAAAGTCATTCTAGCTTATGTCTGGCTGTTCTGGCTACATCTCTGAATTTTGGAACAAGAACATAGGTCCTTCGGACCACCTGACAGTTAGTCTACCTCGAATTGAGTCATCAGCTGGGTTGTGTTTACTTGGTACATATTTCCAACATACATCATATGAATTCTACCTAATTTGAGCCACTCTGTCAGCAACAAAGGTTTTGAATCTGGTGTATTCATTGTTTACACATACCAATACTGTAGAAGAATCAGTCCAGATAAAGAATTAGTTTAATCGTAAAGGTACATCTGTTGTGATTATGCTCTTTGATTTGATAGTAAGCGTGGCTGCAACCAACTCGAATCTTGGGATAGTAACTGATCTAAACGGTGCTACTTTAACTTTTTCAAAAATAAAATTACATTGAATTTTCCCATCGACATTCTCATATCTTAAATAGGCCACTGAACCATATCCCAGTTCATTAGCGTTGCAAAATATATGACTCTTGATTAACTTCAATACTGACAATCTACACTTCTTCATACAACGATCAATACTAAGATTATTAGATATATTTAACCTTGAAATTCAGGTATGTATATGTCATCTCTCAATTTCACTTAAAGGGTGGTCCCACCCAACACCCTTTCTAAATAAATGCTGTAACAATACTAACAATACTCTGCTCTCTAATACAACTGGTGACAACATATCTAAAGGGTTATATACCCTGCCGATAACAGCTAACAGTTCTATTTTAGTACTAGGTATAGAATCAAGTCTAAATTATTCTCCTATTTCATCATGAGTAAGAGACCAGTCAAGACCTCTTTCTTTGATTTAATTCTTTATCGTTGATGAATTGTTCCATATGTTTACTCTCATCCTTGGGTAAACTGTTCATGAATTCAAGAGAACTACTGCTAAATTTTGTCAGGTTAAACCCGCCCATCTTACAGAGATTCCTAACATTAGTAGTATTCACAATCAAATCACTAACATCATCTGATGATGCTAAGACAGCATCAATATAAATCCCACTGATGAATGAAACTGACGGCCATAATCCTACACAACGCGTTTCGGAGCACAATTTGCTACGCTCGGGAAGCAGCAAGCTCCAAGTGGATGAGAATTCGTTCTTTATTTAACAATATCTTTCCATTTGACCATCTCTACCACAAGAAACGTGAGTAATCCCTGTCTCCTTGAGGCACTTTGACCTGATAATACAGTCTCTATATCAGCAACATATGCATACAGTCCAACCCGAAAGCTCTACCCTTGTCACAAAAGATCATTAACAGATGAATAATTTACACGAGATTCACAATGAAATACTACACGTAATCAGGCTTGTTTGGATGCCGTACACCAAAGTGCGGGATGTATCATAACTGTTGGTTATTGATGTCAAACATTGGAATTTCTTCAGCATACCTTTTTTCAAGTAAATGAACCATGGGATCATTATATTGTTTATAGTATTCATTATCTTTCAACTTATATTTTAACAGTCGTAATCTTTAGAATGCTACAGGCTCACTATCAGGCAATTTTATGTTCTTGTCTTTATGTGGCAAGGTAATTTCATACTTTTCCTTGGTCACCTGACTTAACGAAATGTAGCCACTTCTCATCTTCTACATTATCCTCTCTTGTGCTTAATGATGATTTTATGAAATATCTATTACAAGATTCAATAAGCCTCTGATCTAAATAGTTACCATACACTTTTATGCTATTTACAGTAACCTCTTTTATATTTTCCCTTGATCTACCAAATATGACTCATCCTAAACGTGTTCTCACAGTATAAGGATCTCCTCTTTTCTCCGTATATACTACTTTACAAGGCTCTGAGCCCTCTGGCACACCACTCCCTATCATAATCTTTACCTCCCCTTCAACATCATTAAAGTCTAGTTTCTTTAAATGTTCCCATTTCTCTAGATCTCTCCTCCTAACACCTTGATTAATAGGCAGCTTCTTTACTTCAAATAAAGGTGGTAGTCTAATCTGGTTATTGCCATCTACATCAACCACTGACATCCCTTCAACATCAACACATGACTCGTTAGACCCTATCAATCTGTTAACCTGCAACATAGCTGGGTGATAATTAGTTTTTGCTATTCCAAGTCTCTGCAGTAAACCTTTAGTACAAAATGTAACAGAACTCCCATTTTCAATATAATATCTAGTGCTGATAACTATGATTTATTTCTACTTCAACAGGTATGGTAGTTGTTGTTGTTGTTGTCGTTCCCTAGACTGTCTGTCCGAGCAGTCCCTTCTCCCCAAGGAATGCCATAGCCGAAACTGGGTTTTCCCACAAATCCTTTATAGAGCGTATGTTGTGTTGTTTGCGTGCATGATTGTGTATAATACAGTCTTCCATTATGTGTTGTATGGTATGGGGTGAAGTGTTACATCCTGGGCAGCTGTTCACAACGCGGTCATCCAGCCTCTTCTGGTAGCTTAGAAGTGCTGGGTGGTGACTGCACCGCAGTCTGGCCAAGTGGACTCTGTCCTTTCGTGGGAGAGAGGATTCAGAAGGGTGGATATCAGGGGGTCTGGCATGCAGCAGTGTGTTGTCTTTCAGTGTGTTAATGGAGCGGTGAGTGATATGATTATGAATATGTTTCCGGAGGCTGGTATTTGGTGGTTGTGGAGGAAGAGAAGAGAGTATCTGTGCGTGATAAAGGTCTTTGGGTGTTGTTTTAATGTTTCTTGGTGTGTGTGGGTGTTCTGCTATGTAGTGTAGCGGGTGTAATGTGTTTGTGGTGGCTGCGGCAAGTCTTTGTGTGCCTCTCATGTCGAGGTGGTCCTTGACTTTGAGGACTTTTGTTTCATGGTGTAAATGGTCTGTAGGTGTTGTATTTGTGCAGCCTGTAATTGTTTTTAGGGCTTTGTTTTGTATGATTTGAAGGGTGTTGTGGTGTGTCTCACTGAGATTAGGAGCCCATGCAGGACTCGCATAATTCAACACTGAGCGTATGCATTGTTTGTATATTGTTATATTAGTTTCTTTGTTTTGTCCAAATGTTGTTCCAGTGATTGACTTAAGTGCGTTAAGTCTGGGTGTGCATTTGTTTTTTATGTTTGTGATGTGTTGTTTGAAAGACATGGATGTATCATATGTTACACCAAGAATTTTCGGTGTATTTGTGTGTGGTATTAGAGTGTTGTTGATGTAGAGATGAGGTATGTATTTGCGTTCTTTTGTCCAGTTGGTGAGAAGTGTTGCTGTAGATTTGGTTGGAGCTATTTTGAGTCTGTTTGTGATGAACCATGTGTTGAGTGTGTCAAGGTATGGCTGGATTATTTCTGCAGCTTTGCCTGTGTTACGATGTGTGCATGTGATTGTTATGTCGTCTGCGTAGGAAGAGATTTGTATTTCTGAGGTGTCTGGTGTGGGTAAGTCATGCATGTATAGATTAAATAGTGTGGGGGATAGAACTGAGCCCTGTGGTACTCCGTTCTTAATGTTTCTGATGTGCGATGATTGGCCATTATATGACACGTAAGCATTCCTACCTGCCAGATAATTGGCCAGCCATCTTTTGGTGTTATTGTGCATGTCTGTGTTATATATTTTATTTGTTAGGTTGTGGCGGGGGATAGCATCAAAAACTTTACTAATGTCTAATGTTATAAGAAGTGTTCTTTGGTGGGGCCTATCTGAATTGATGCCATCTAAAATTCTTTGTGTGAGGTTTGTCAGAAGAGTGTTTGTGGAGTGTAGTGGCCTAAAACCGTGTTGTGAGTCAGCAAGGGGAATATGTGGTGTGACAAGTTGAAGTATTAGGCGTTCAATGACTTTAGAGGGGGTGCAGAGAAGTGTGATTGGGCGGTGCGATGTTGGGATTGTTGGGTCTTTGTTCGGTTTTGGAATGGTGATTATTTTACCATGCTTCCAGATGTCGGGTATAGTGTTGTGTGAATAGCTGTAGTTTGCAATGTTTGTGAGTGCATGTATACCTTGTGGTCCAATGTGTTTTAGGTGGATGTTGCTTATGTTATCAGGGCCACAGGCAGATGAGTGCTTGAGACTATGTATTATGAGTTTTGTCTGACTGTCTATGAAGGGTATATAGTCTGAGTCTGTGGGAAAGTCTTTCTTACGTCGAATGGTGCGTCGGTCGTCAGGGTGAGAAGTGAGATGGCTTGTCTGTGCAAAATGATGTATGAGTGCGTTTGCCTGTTGTCTGTTTGAGGGTAGATTATCTGTTGTTGTGATTATTGCTGCGTGAGAGCGTGTAGTGTTACTGTTGGATAGTGTAATGCTGTTCAGTGTTTTGTACAATTTGCTGGTGTTTGTTTTGTGATCAAGTGTATTGATAACGTTTTGCCAACTTTGTGTTTTTTGTTCATGTATTTTATTGGCAATCACAGTGTTTAGTGTTTGTATTTGGTCTGCTATGTTTTGAGGGATAGGTGTGGGGGTACCGTGTTTAAGTGTGTCACGTTGTCTGATGAGGCTTTGGATTTCTGGTGTGAAGTTGGGGTTGTGTGATTTTCTGTTGCCTCTAGGGATGTATCTCTTGTCTGCATTTTGTATGATTGTATTAAAAGTGTGCACAGCATTGTTCATGTTTGTGATTGGTGTACTGTTAAGTGTTTCAAAATGTTGTTCTGTCTCTTCAGTAAAAGCTTCCCAGTTAGCTCTCTTGTAATTGGTGTAAGTGTGTCTGTGGCCAACTGGGGTGCATCTTGTTTTGGTGGTGATGATGATTGGAAGGTGGTCAGAGCCAAGGGTTCCGACCACTCTCCATGATGTTGTTGGGGTTAGGCAGGGGGAGCAAAAGGTGATATCAGGAGAGGAGGGAGTGTAGAGGGCTTGGTGTGGGATATGTGTATGATCATGTGTGTTGTTCATGATAGTCAATGAGTCAAACTGAGTCTGTATATCAAGCCCTCTGTCTGTGTCAGGGTTGTCGACATACCAGGCAGACGACTTGGCGTTGAAGTCTCCACCCATGATCAGGTTGGGGATTGAGGCTAGTTGGCTAAAATGAGGCCTGAAGGTGTCTGGAACTGTGGGGGATGATTGGGGGGGGGAATGTACATGTTAACTATTGTCAGTGTTTATTTGTTGCCTGTGCGGATTCGAATGGATTGGATTTCTGTTGTGTTATCTGTGGTAGGGAGGAGAATTTTGGTTGTGGCACTTGTGTCCACAAAACAGATGGAGTGGTGGATCAGGGTGATGAGTCCACCGCCATAGCCGTCAGTCCGGTCTTGTCTGATGGTGGTGTAATTATGAAATGATGGTGTTTTGTGTGAGTGTCTTAGTTTTGTTTCTTGTAAAATCGCAATGTGTATGTTGTGTTGTTTAAGAAAGTGTTCAAGTTCATGTTTTTTCGTGTTAATACCGTCAATGTTGTGTTGTAATATGTTGATGTTGTGTGTCTTGTATATGTTGTATGTTGCCGTTTGGGGTTGAGGTTGGGGTGGTAGTGGGGAAGGTGTAGGATCTGGGTCAGAGGGGGGGAAAGGAGAGATCGGGGACAAAGGAAGGGGAGTACTAATCGGGGGTAAGGGCAGAGGGAAATTGGGAGTGGGTGAGGGTGCTGGTTGTGGTTGGGGAGGTGGTAGTGGGGTTACTGGAGGGCAGGTAGAACATGTCCAAGTGTTTGTGTATTGGTTTGTGTCAGCAAGTGTTGTACAAGTGAGGTGGGCCCAGTTTTTGCACATATTGCATTGAACTGAGCCCTTTGTCTGTCTGCTCGAAGTAATGGGTTTAGAGCATGTTGGGCATGTGTATTTTGTGGTGGGCCCAGGATTGCTCTCTACATCTCCAGCTAAAAGTAGAAGAAGAGGGGTGATTGCCGGAAAATCACCCCTCAGTGCAAAAAAAACGTAATATTGCATGTTGGGAAAAAGGATTGTGGTACTCCCAAAGGTAGGCGTAGCTCCTCTTGGGGATCGGTGCCACCTGCGTAGAGCCGGTGGCCAGGGGTAGTTGCTGCCGTTTGGCCCCCAACTCTTGGGGTTGGGGGGTGGTCCCACGACGTAGACGCTGCAGCTCCAGGACCAGGTATGGTAGTTGTATCTCCTACTGGCTCTCTTAGTTGACTATAAAACTTATCAATTCGAAAATCCTCAGTATCATTAGCTACCACTGCATTGACTGCTGCTTCGTCTCCTCCGTCTTCCCCCCATAGAGCTATCTATAGGCCTATACATAATTGTAAGACGTGGGCCACCAATCTGTTCAGATCGTCGAACAGCTCTACCCTGACTAGATCTATGACCCTTTCTTAGGCATTTAAAGCAGTCCTAGACTATAAATCGTATCTAATTTCTCTTCGTAATTTAATTTACTTAATTCTGAACAAACATCGATGGCATGTTTTTCTTTACACAGCCAGCAAGAAAGTCCAATTCTCTGAATAACAGTGACATATACCCTCTTATTATTTAAGTCAGTTCTTTTCTCGTTATTTAAATTTTTATTAGGATTCCCTACACAAGAGCCGTTTAATTTCTTGTTCCTAACTCCCTACATTGCATTACTTCCAAAGGTAGGACTAGTGAGTATCTTAATTTCCCTCTCTAGTAAAATAACATCTTTAATCTCCACTAACTTACCGCCCTCAGTTATCCCATCAGCTGTCCTGCATCTATCCTGTAAACATCCGGGTAACTTTTCCATTACTTGACGTAATGTTTTAGGATTCTGGAATTCTAAATCTCCACATTGAATATCGGACATAACATTCATGCATGTATCTAGCTCCACAGTGAATTTATCCAGTGTCAACATTTTCACCTTTCCCATCAGGCCAGGCAAGAACTTTATGTATACTGAGGCTATCCATTCATTATTCCTACGCCTCTTCTCTAATGCACTTCTAGACTTCTGATAACCTTCGACTAGATCTAGCTGCAAAGAAGCTCTATCTTATATGGTCTACCCTCTGTTTAAAGTATTGTAGTTTTTCTTTATCGGACACAAGTTTACTATCAGTCAATGTGTCAAAATTTCTAATGAATACAAAATATTTGTCGTACTCTCCTGCAAATTTAGTGAATACTTCAACAGGCATAGTAGTTTTAAGATTAGTATTATTTAGAGTAGTAAGAATATCTTTGTCATCAATAATCAGTTGATGTTTTCTATTATGTGCTTTATATTTTACAACTTTAACCTTTTCTTCTACATTAGATTCTTGAAATCCACGCCCGTTACCTTTTGTATCAACGTTAACAATACTTCCCACTTGACTTAATGCTTCTACGAGTAATTCTGCCTCAGTTACTTCTAATTCTGTCTCTATGTTTAACATCTCTTGCTGTTGTTTTAACCTATACGCTTTTTGTTCTGTTGTTTTTATCTTAACTCTTAGTATTGCATTTAAGCTAGCTTCTTTAGCTATTGCAACTGCTACCTGAGTTCTTACTCTACTGCCTGCCAGCTGAGAAATGATATCTAAAGGCTTTATACTCTCTTCATTATGATCTGTATTTGCACCTCTCACGGCTTCGTCAACATCGGTCTTTTCAAAATCTATTATCCCCTTAATCACCTCTTTTAAATAAAGACACTCATCACTTATTTTTATATCCTACTACAGAGTTCTGGCTTTGCTCGGAGTCATTTCATTTTTAGATATTAAATATTGCTTTAACTGAATAGCTGTGGTTTTTTCTATGGTGCTTGAATTTAATTTTCTATATTAGATTACACAACTTAAGTGTGAAGTAAATATATAGATAAATTAAGTTACCTTTAGATACAAATGCCCTTGATATTAGATAGCATTATTGTGAGGAAAGTCGATTAGAGTTTCCTATGCCGAATATATAAATTTCACAGTCTTACTTGTCACACATTTAACAATTACTGTATATATATGTAGTTCCCTGAGCACTTTTAATAAGAATTTAATAATTAATTACTTACAATTCTTAAAATTCATCGCAAATCTATGTTTGCACTTACAGTGAATGGCTTAGTCTCAATATGTTCTAGCCACTGAGGTGGTGTCCTGCTGTACCCTGACTTCGGACATTTTAATCCTGTTTTCCATGGTGAAGTCCTTTTCTATCTTTATGAAATTCGTCAATGGTGAAGTCTACTTCATAAATTGTGAAACTCTTCCATGCTAAGGTCCTCTTCACTAAACTGTGAAACTATACTCATAGATTGTGAAACTGCCACAACACCA
>NW_027467457.1:420000-440000 GCF_046742065.1 Oratosquilla oratoria | reverse complement strand
ACAAATAAGATTGAAAGTGAAAGAAGTTGATGAGGAGATATGGGAGAATTTACGCCTTAACGTTTCGACCCGCAGGGTCTTGATCACAAAGCTAACAACTCAAACGTAACAGGATGTTTTATACACGGACGGGTCATCTTACGGGACGCTTCGGAGAGCTTGTTATTTTATTTGCGTATTCTTTTGTTATTAATAAGCTTGTGGCTTTTGCTAAACATATAAAGCCTTCTCTATGGTTAATGTTGTTATTAGTGTTGATATAAGCTGCCTCAATTGTCTTCCTTAGTTTCTTGGATGATCCTTTGTTTAATATGGTTGTGTTGTTCCAGTCTGGGAGGTGACCATGTTTATCCACATGCATTACTATGGAGTTAGATGTCCTATGGGCTTTTACGTCATTTTCATGTTCATTTATCCTTTTATTAAGAATTTTTGTTAATGTCTGTATCTTTGGGTACAGACATTAACAACAAACTCAGGAGATTAAACAATGTAAATGAAAACATACAATTTACTGCAGAAAATGAAAATAACGGAAAATTACCTTTCTTAGACACAATTATCCATAGAATAGATAAAAATGTGAAATTTTCAGTATACCGAAAACCCACCAATAAAGAAGACTATATTCACTTCTACTCAGGACATGATGACAGAACCAAAACAGGTATTATAATAGGTTTCTTCCTCAGAGCATTTCGTATATGCAGTAAAGAATTTCTAGATCATGAATTACAACATATTACTGAGACTTTCATAAAACTCAAATATCCAAAAGGTCTCTTATGTAGGTTAAAAAAGAAAGCCAAAGAAATAATTAACAAAAGTAAAGATAAAAATAAAAATAAGAATGAAACCAGATATATCACAGTACCAAACTCTAATGTTAATTCATACCTAGACACTTTTCTCCTAAAAGCGGGCATCAAAATAGCCAGGACGTCAGGTAGCAAAGTAGGACATTTGATAACACGTAGCGACAATAATCCCACTAACGAAAACAGCGTTGTATATAAAATCCCGTGTAAAAGCTGTCCCTCTTCATATTTTGGTGAATCTGGTCGCGGATTTAATAAAAGGATAAATGAACATGAAAATGACGTAAAAGCCCATAGGACATCTAACTCCATAGTAATGCATGTGGATAAACATGGTCACCTCCCAGACTGGAACAACACAACCATATTAAACAAAGGATCATCCAAGAAACTAAGGAAGACAATTGAGGCAGCTTATATCAACACTAATAACAACATTAACCATAGAGAAGGCTTTATATGTTTAGCAAAAGCCACAAGCTTATTAATAACAAAAGAATACGCAAATAAAATAACAAGCTCTCCGAAGCGTCCCGTAAGATGACCCGGCCGTGTATAAAACATCCTGTTACGTTTGAGTTGTTAGCTTTGTGATCAAGACCCTGCGGGTCGAAACGTTAAGGCGTAAATTCTCCCATATCTCCTCATCAACTTCTTTCACTTTCAACATATATATATATATATATATATATATATATATATACATATATTTCTAAACAGAAATGTAGTAGCACATTTGTAAATGACACACAGGAACCCACAGTCGGAGAAAATAAACTTTGAATAAAGAAGAATCCTATATTTCACCCCCTCACCTCCTCCGCCACCCCAGTTTACCCCGCGCCTGAGTGAGGTCATCTGTCCACATCTCTTCCTCTCTGTAGCTTATAAGTCCACTCTGTACTCTACTCTATGTACTTTCCTGAAGAGGGCTACAGCTAATAGCCGAAATATAGGGTTCTTCTTTATTCAAAGTTTATTTTCTCCAACTGTGGGTTCCTGTGTGTCACATACATACATACATACATATATATATATATATATATATACATATTTATATATATATACATATATATATATATATATATATATATATATATATATATATATATATGCTGGTAACCACTTAAGAAAAAGAAACACAGAAATCCCAAGCGCTTTCGTGTAATTCACATCCTCAGGGGAGAATACAGACAAAAGTACAATACAAAGACAATACAAACGGAAAAGTGTAAACCTAGGAGAGGTGGCAAGGCACATACGAAAAAATATAGGAGAGGTCACAAGACACCACACGGAAAAACTAGGAGAGGTCACAAGGTCCCACATGGAACCATGCCATTTGTCCACTCTTGGGGTTAACCAAAATCTCCCATACCGAATTGTTTACAAATGTTCTTAATTATGTAATTATCTAATTTATACAAACAATTACTTATGTTCAAATTGACTGATTCAGTTTGTTTGATAAGGCTACTTTCAATGATGTTCCTGTTAACAACAGGATTACATGATAAAATTGACGATGCCTTAGTCCAGTCTATACAATGATTATGATCCCTCATGTGCACAAATAAAGCATTAGAGTCTTGTCCTGTTCTGACACTATATTTATGTTGCTTTATTCTAGTTGAGAGATCTTTACCTGTTTGCCCTACATAAAAATTCCCACAATCTTTACAAGGAACCTTGTATATGCAGCCACATGAATTTTTTGGAGAATTCTTAATAATAAATTTCTTGAATGTGCATGAATTGTTGAAGACTACATTAACATTCCATGTTTTGAGTAAATGAGGAATCTGAGAAAGACTTTCACTAAATGGCATGACTAAAAGATTCTTGGTTTCAAAGGGAGGTGTAGGTTGATTTCTATAAAAAGTTTTCTTGGCTTTTTTGGGAGCGTTATTTATAAAAGTCTTAGGGTACTTTAAGCTTAAACCAATGTTGTAAATATTTTCAAATTCCTCATCAATAAATTCCGGGCTGCATATGCGTAGAGCACGCAAAAACATTGAGGAGAACACTGAATATTTGACTTTGTTGTGGTGACCAGAGTAGTAGTGGACATATGACATTACATTAGTAGGTTTCCTATAAATTCAAATATTAAGAATAATGTGAACCTAGTTGAGAAACTTAATAATCTAAATATTGATTTCGATTTCAAACTTGTAAGTTTTGATGTAAACTCTTTATTTACGAAAGTCCCAATTGATTATTTGATTGTATATCTCACGGAGACCATAGAGAGGAAGAGGAGGTGAATCAAGTAGACAAGAAATGGTAAAAGGTGCAGATGGAGAGATGATAATGGAAGAGAAGACAGAAAGGGGAAGATGGGCAGAATATTTTAGGGAGTTGCTAAATGTGAAGAAAATGCGAAGAAAATGACCGTGATGAGTGAGGAAACTGGAGGAGAAATAAGGAAGGATGAAGTGAAAGCAGTTGTTAAGATGATGAAAGCAGGTAAGGCACCTGGTCTGGATGGATGGCATGCAGAATGTCTAAAAAAAAGGAGGTACATTGATGGTGGACTGGCTGGTGAAGTTACTTAATGTTTGCTGGAGAGAGGGTAGAGTGCCGGAGGAATGGAGGAGTGCCTGTATAGTTCCACTTTACAAGGGAAAAGGGGGCAAGTGTAAATGTAGTAGTTTCAGAGGGATTAGCTTGTTAAGTGTAGTTGGGAAGGCTTATGGGAGGATCTTGATTGAGAGGATTAGGAGAGGAACAGAGGCAGTAATTGGTGAGGAACAGTGTGGATTTAGGACGGGTAGAGGTTGTGTAGATCAGATCTTTGTGGTAAGACAGATATGTGAGAAAGCTATAGGAAAGGGGAAGGATGTTTTTGGGGGGTTTATGGATCTGGAAAAGGCTTACGACAGGGTAGACGGAAAGGCACTGTGGGAGGTTATGCAGATATACGGGATAGGTGGAAAGCTTCTGGGAGCTGTCAAGAGTTTTTATGAGAGTAGTAAAGCTTGTGTCAGGATTAGAAATGGAGAGAGTGAGTGGTTCGAGGTAAAGGTGGGACTTCGTCAAGGATGTGTTAGGTCGCCCTGGCTGTTCAACTTATACATGGGTGGGGTAGTGCGAGAGGTAAATGCAAGGGTAGTGGGTTAGGGATTGGAGATGGTTAAAAAAAATGGAGAAAAGTGGGAGGTGAGCCAGCTGTTGTTTGCGGACGACACTGCGCTTGTGGCAGGATCGGAGGAGGGATTGAGGAAGTTGGTGACAGAGTTTGGGAGAGTATGTGATAGAAGAAAGCTAAAGATAAATGTGGGTAAAAGTAAGGTGATGAGATGTACAAGGGGTGAAAGTGGCAGTAGACTGGAAGTGAACATTAAGGGAGAGTGACTGGAGGAAGTGGATATTTTTAGATACTTGGGTGCAAATATGGCAGGAAAAGGTGGAGTGAAGGTGGAGGTAGAATGTAGATTGAGAGAAGCGAGTAAATGCCTTGGTGGATTAAAGAGTGTAATGAGGAATAGACATTTGGGAATGAATGCTAAGAGGAGACTGTATGAAGGAGTGATTGTGCCAACAGCACTGTATGGGGCAGAAACATGGAACATAAGAGAGGAAGAGAGAAGGAGTTTGAATGTGTTTGAAATGAGGTGTCTGAGAAGTATGATGGGGGTTAGTAGGCTAGATAGAGTGAGAAATGGGGAGGTGAGGAGGAGAACAGGGGTGGAAAGGGAGTTGGAAGATAGGGTTGATGAAAGAGTATTAGGATGGTTTGGACACATGGAAAGAATGAGTGAAGAAAGACTAGTAAAAGAGGTATGGAAGGCAGATGTGGAGGGAGTGAACATGAGGGGACGTCCTAGGATGAGGTGGATGGATGGGGTGAAGGGGGCTTTGGGGAAGAGGGGAATGTCTGTTGAGGAAGGACGGGAGAGGACGGAAGACAGAGGTGAATGGAGAATGGTTGTATATGGATGATGTTGTGATGCATGAAGTGGAATGGGCGGGGGGATGGAGGGTGAGGTAGTATGTGTGAGCAAAATGTGACGCAGCCCGAGGGGATTTCTCCCCGTCTTCTCCTTTTATGCAATGGGGGGACGGAGAGGGGGGGGGTCGCCGATTTAATGAAGCGGCTTTGATGCGGATGTGCTGTGTCTTGCGACACTACTTCTGACCCAGGGCAGTGGACAAAGTGCAGGGATGACACGTCATCCAGGAGGTGCTAAGATGGGAGGGAGGGTGGTGGGGTGCGGAGTGTATTCAGGGATGGAATGGGTGGGAGTGATTTTATGCCTTTTCCTTTTTGGCTACCTCCCTTGTAAGGGGGAAAAAGTCTTGGTATATGTGTGTAAATATATATATATATATATATATATATATATATATATATATATATATATATTACTTATGAAAAATGTAGTATCACATTTGTCGATCTCGTGAAAACCACAGTTGAAGCAAAAATGACTGGAGAGAGGGAATCTATATATTTCGATTGCAAAATGCAATCCTCTTCAATAGATACAAAGTAGAGAGAGGTAGCACCCTTGACAAAAATAGGGGAACATTGGGAAAGGTCCTTACCCTCAGCTCACTCAATATGTGGGGTCAGGAGGCAAATGTCTTTTGACTAAACTAGTGATAAAAAGTCCTAAAATTATGTCTGGAGGCCATTGACCCTTCGAAATATTCATATAGGGTTGATATTCAATTATGATTGCATCAACCATTTTTCTCCTGAACTCACATCTAGACTAATATATGAGCTGAGCTTTGTCCCTATCTAAACAATGGTTAAATTGTTTCACATGCTGGAACACCGCTGAGTTACCCCGTCTATCCATTATAAACTAGGTCACAGCCTTTACATGGTATCGAATAAACACCTTGACTATGTTCTTCTTTCAACCTTTGGTGGATATTTACCACTGCTTTATTAATAGTGTTGGGGTAATGATGAATTAAATTTAATTTGTCCTTGGGAAGAAACTTGATTAAAGGATTAAATGATTCCGACTAAGGAGCTCTTATCTAATAGAAATTTAAAAGAAATGCTGGCGGTGTTAAAAAAATTGGCTTTCGCTCGGCTGAGGGCTTTGACCAAGAACCAATCCGGATCAGCTAACTTACTAAGTTGAGATTTAATCAGATTTAATTCTCCATCAAGAAACTTGGGGCTACAAATCCTGAGAGCTCGAAGAAATAAACCTGAGGCGACGCTACTTTTTACTTTGTCTGGGTGACTGCTAATAAAAATGGAGATAACTACCAGAATGGGTTTCTATTCTATAGACGGTAAAAGCAAGCTTTTCCCCGTCACGGACAATTAGAACATCTAAAAAATGTAGCTTAACTTTTTCTTCCAATTCCATTTTAAAATGTTGGGGGCTAAAGAATTTAAGTTAACAAAAAAGTTATCAAACGAACCCCAATTTTCTTCCCAAAGAGTAAAAAATTCATTTACCTATCTAAAGCAGACCATGTCTGGGTGTTTAATGGCTGGGAGAACAGACTCAAAATATTCCAGGTTTATTTCTTCGAGCTCTCTGGATTTGTAGACCCCATATATATAGATCTACATATACCCGAATGGAATCACCAGTGACGGTGATGTCGATCAAATAATTCCGACTGTCGTCCCCGGATTCGAACCTGGGCTCATGAATTCTCTGCCGTCGCCTTACCGACTGAGCTACTGACCCTATAAAAATCACCAACCTGGAACTTAATCTACTTCCCGAGAAACTAACTCGACTGGTAACTGCCGTCCGTACTTATTATTTTTACAGTGAACCAGGGCAACTTAGCTAGTAGTTAAGGCTGGTACGTTTCCTTGATGGACTTATCGTCGTTGTCATACCTGCATGGTGTACTTATATTTATATCTATATTTATATATATATATATATATATATATATATATATATGTATATATATATGTATATATATATATATATATATATATATATATATATATATATATATATGTGTGTGTGTGTGTGTGTGTGTGTGTGTATATGTATATATAGATAGATAGATAGAGAGATATAAGAGGTGAGATTGAAAAATTCGTGGCCAATGTAAAAGGACACGTGATGCAGGCTTGTAGCTTTTTCACACAAAATCTAATCTTTCATTAGCCTTTAAAAAATTGAAGCCTCTAATGAATTCTTTTTTTTTTACATAGATAATTAATTTGGAACAGTAGGGTATTGTAGAGAAAATGGACAAAATTGGTCATCGGGCCACATCAAGGTATTAACTAAAAAAAAAAAAAAAAAAAAAAATCACAAGGACATGGCGGGTACTCTACGATCATGGTTAAAAAATGGGCAACTGATTTCAAACGGGGCATAGACAGCCTGGAAGATGACCCTCGTCAAAGAAGACCTGTTACTTTCACCAGTCAAGAAACCATCGACAAAATCCATTTTATATTGTTTACAGATCGGTGTTTGATTGAACGTTTTATTGCGACAGAGTTTGGTAACTTTCAAGAACGCGTTCATGCAATTATTCATAACCATGTTGAAATGACGAAGTTCTCATTTCGATTGGTTCCAAAACTTCTTGGGCCTGATCAGAAGAGGCTGCAATGCAACATTTCAATGCTGATCAACAAAGATTTATCCGGCGATTTGTGACCATGGATAAGACTTGGGTTCACCACTTCCATCCTAAGTCAAAAGAACAATCAAAACAATGAAAACATCATGGATCTCCAGCTCCAAAGAAGGCCAAGTCGGTGGTCTCTACAGCAAAGGTGATGGCTTCCATTTTTTGGGGATTCTGGTGGATTATCTGACAGAGTCAATTCATTACTGGACCATACTTTGTCAACTTAATAAGGCAGCTGCGAGAAAAAGATAAGAAAAAATGGCGTGGAAGTATTTCATTAGGGGTACTTTTCTCTCAGGACAATGCGCCAGCACACAAATCCGCCGTAGCTATTGCTGCCATACATGATTGCGGATTCCAGCTAGTTCATCTGATTTTGCTTCCTCAGACTACTATATCCCAAGATGAAAAAAACAAAAACTCAGCGGTCAACATTTCGCCACTGATAATGACATCGTTGATCCAGTAGAGGTGTATTTGGAGGACCAGAATTCAAGCTTCTACGAAGAGGGGATCAGTGAAATCCACGAACGTCAGAATAAGGGCGCAAACTTGCAATGGGATTACGTTGAAAAATAAATCTATCAATTGATCGTGAAATAAATTTTTGTACATTCAGCCACGAATTTCTCTATCATCACTCCTATATATATATATGTATATATACATATATATATGCATGCATTGTTAAAATCGACAGCATTAGTGAGGTTGTTGATCTTCTTGTGGGTATTCTCCAGTTTTCTAACCAATATTCTGCCATTTGGAGGGTGGGCATAGACCAAGTTGCCAAAATGATTCATTTATTTCAACGTTTCGTCTAACAAAGAGACATCTTCAGGAAATTCTGTAACATAGATAATATTGACGTACAGAAAAAAGAAAACAATATGTAAATCTAAACAATTATACAAATATAGAAATAAGTATCAAAAATGCGCAAAATCACACATTCTAACACTCTACATGGGCTGATGGGGACCGCTACTTACAAAAGTTAAAAGGTCCAATGAAATGACGAAGAAAGCCTTTTTTTTTTTTTATTGAGTCCCAGCGGCCTCCGCCGATTAAAGGACTGTCTTGTAGTTATATTATGGCTTGTAGTTTGCCTGGGATAGTTATATAGGTGGGTGTATTGAAAGGGGTTTGTTAGTGGCTAGGGTGCTGTGTAGCAGAGCTACAACAGGGACCCTACTGGGGAGGAGCAGGTTAGTTTAGCTGCAAGGGCTAGGTGCCCCTGCCCGGCATCCGTATTGCTGCCTGTCCGGAGGCGGTACAGGGCTGTGATGGGATCCCCCAGGAGGTCCCTGAGGTGCTGGAAGTGATGCCCCAGGTCGGGGCAGATGAAGAGACAGTGGTGAAAAGAGGCTGGCTCCTTGCCGCACGTGCATGCTGCATCCGTGTATTGGGTTCGCCAGTGGTTTACCCGGATTCTGGATGCCATGGCCAAGGTGTGTGGAGGCAGTGTAGATAGGGTTTCGTGGGTGGGTTTGATGACGGTTGTGGTGGGCCATCCTCGGTCAGCTGCAATCGCCGCATACTCTTCTCTCCATAGCTCCCATGCAGCGGTATCTATCCTCTTGTAGGTATCCCCAGTTGAGGGTGGGATGAGCATGGCGGTATCCTCCTGAGCTAGTGCACCCCGTTTAGCCGCCTTGTCGGCTCTCTCGTTTCCCTCAAGTCCTACGTGGGCGGGTACCCATTGAAACTTGAGGTTAGTGCCGAGTTTCGCTGTTTCAGTTGAGAGTCGAAGTATTTCTTCGCTCAGCTCCGGTCTGGAGACGCAGTAGCCACTCAGAAGCACTTCGACGCTTGAGCGAGAGTCCGTCAAGATTGTGACCCTTGGAGGTGGATGGGGGAGGGCGATGACTTCTCGGAGGGCTTCCCGTATGGCGAGTAGCTCAGCTGTGAGGATGGTGGTGGGCGTTATTTTCCTGGCGATGGTCTTTCCCGAGGGTTCCAGGTAGACGCCTGCACCCGTACGGCCGTCTTCCATAACCGATCCATCGGTGTATATCAGGAAATCGTTCGTGTATTCCTTCGCTAGGAGTTCCCTGGTGTGCGCGATCAGCAGGTGGGGGTTTGCCTTTTTCCCTAGTCCTTGTACGTCCGTCTTTACCTCTGGCGGGAGGAGGTCCCAGGGGGGAAAGGGGTCTATTTGGCACTGGGCAATGAGGCGGCGATCGCTTGGTTGGAGTCCAGCTCGGAGGCACAGGTCTTTAACAGAGCCTGGCAGGCCCTGGGTGGGCTTGCCGTGCGGTGCCGAGATCCATCCCTCATATAGTTCCTCGTCCGTGGAATTTGGTACCTTTGCTGAGCTGAAGAGGTAGCGGCAGGCGTCCCTCTTGAACCGGGCCCAGAGAGGTAGTATGCCAGCTTCGTTGTAAACCTGTTCGTGTGGTACTGACTTTGGGAGGCCGAGTGCCACACGCAGGGCTTGGCATTCTACCCTTACCATGCAGAGCAGCTTCTGCCTGGGTAGGTCGTGTAATACTGGGGCCGCGAAGAGGAGCCTTGTGCGGACGAGGCTTTGGACGATGGGGATGAGGGTTTCCCGGTGTTGCCCCCAGGGTTCCTTTCGGATCGCTCGCACCAGGTTTAAAGCTCTCTGAGCATTGAGGGTGGCTTGCTGGATGTGGAGAGTCCATTGGCCGTTCCTCTGGAAAGTTACTCCTAAGTAGCGGACGGATTTCGCTGGTTCAACTGGAGTACCGCATATATTTATCCGGTTCCAGCTCGGATATGTGCCGCTGTTGTAGCCTGCCAGGTGTACTGGCATGTAGACCGTCTTCTTAGCCGAGAGTGTGAACCCTAGGCTGTTGAGTTGGGCCACCACGATGTCTACTTGTTCTTGAAATCTTCGTAGTTCCGCCTTGTGCTGCGCAGAGTTCTTTTTGGGCCGCCGGTGCTTGGACTTCCTCCAGAGGGCTATGTCGTCTGCATATGCAGTGACGACTGTATCACCCCGTACTCCTTTGCCCACGTCTGCTAAGAGGAGCGTGAATAGAAGGGGGGACACGACTGAGCCTTGGGGGACACCCATGTCTACCTGCGTCCTTCTACTCAGGACACCCTCTCTCCTCACCTCGATAGTCCGGTTGGAGAGGAAGGACCGGATGAAGTTGTACATGGCTGGAGACACGCCTATGGTCTTCATCTTGAGGAGGAGCTTCGCGTGCCAGACTGTGTCGAAAGCTTTGGCTATGTCCAGAAAACAGGTGTGTAGGATCCTCTTTTGTTTCTGGGCTCTTCTAATATGCTCAGAGAGCCGCACGACGTGATCCACAACGCTTCTTCCTTTCCTAAATCCCGCCTGGAGTTTGGGGAGGGCTCCCTTGGAATCCACGTGCGTTTTTAGTCTGGTAAGGAGGATCCTCTCGTAGACCTTACCTATATGTGAGGTAAGGGCTACTGGCCTGTGGTTTTCGATCTTGGTGCTGGCTTTGCCTCCTTTGGGGATGGGGATTACGACAGCGTGCCTCCATGCCGTGGGGACGGTACCTTCTTTCCAACACTTGTTGAATAGGGCAAGGAGGGCTTCTTTCATTGAGGGGGGGAGGTTCCTTAGGAGTGGATATGTAACCTGGTCGGCGCCGGGGGACTTCTTGTTTCCACTGGTTGCCCTCAGGGCCCACCGTAGTTCGTGTAGGGTGAGATCGGCGTCCTTTCCCTTGGGGGTGGAGAGGTCCATGTGGGCTTCCTTTTCCAAGCGGTCCCTTCTCTGGTTCTCGGGGAGACTCCCTGTTGAGCTGGTTCTGGCGAAGTGTCTCAAGAAACCCTCCGCCTTTTCTTCTGGTGTGCGTAGTATCCCTCCGTCAGGATCAGTGAGGTTCCTGCTAGGGGGGTTGTAACGCATTTTAAGTGTTTTGAGTCTATTCCAAGCAGCCGTAAGGTCCGTCACGTCCTCCTCACTCTTCTTCCAGAAGTCCAGCTTCGCTCCGGCAATGGTCCTTTTGCACTCTGCGTTGGCTTTCTTCATGGAGACGAAGGCATCTTTTGTCCCTACTTTCAGGTACCGATGGTAGGTCCTTCTCTTTTCTTGCACGGCTTTTAGGCATGCATCCGTCCACCATGGGTGGCCCCTTCTTCCGTTACCTGGTTTGACCAGGGGGATGGAGTGTCGTGCTGCTGCGAGGATCGTGGTGGTAAAAGCTTCATTTATCCCGTCGATGGAGCTATCCTCGTCGTGGTGGTAGGACGTGTTGTTCAGGAAGGCCTGGTACGCGTTCCAGTTCGCTTTTTTGAGATCGAGCTTGCCCTGTGTCTGGGGAAGGTGAAGGATGGGGGAGAGGTGGAGGGTGATGGCTATGGGAAGGTGGTCTGAGGACATGGGGTCATCGAGGGTAGACCAGTCTGCCATACCAGCGATGTTGGTGGAGATGAAGGAGAGGTCAATGGCCGATTTGCTGTGTCCTGCTATGTCCGGTATTCTGGTGTGGCTACCGTCGTTTAGCAGGACCACGTCGGCATCGGCGATTTGGGAGGTAATGTTGGAGGAGGTGTGGGCGTAATTTTCGTCCCATAGGGCATCCCGGTGGTTGAAGTCCCCTACCACGATGCAGTTATCGGGGATATCTCCAAGCCATGCGAAATGCCGGGTCTTCACGGGGTTGTAGAAGTTGAGGACGTGCAGGGTCCTATCTCCTTCCACAGAAATGGAGGTGACCGTCCTATATCCCTCGTCGAGGTCGAAGCCCGGCAGGCGTCCCTCTTGAACAGTTAAACCTTGGCAGACGTATGTGGCCACACGCGCCATACCTGCTTCATCTGTCGTGTAGAAGGGGGGGTAGTGGTACCCAGGTAGGGGCGGAAGTTTTCCTGGCCTCTGGAGGAGGGATTGAAGTGCAACTACTTCGTAGCGGTGCTCACTGAGGTGTTGCACGAGGAGGTCCCAGGCAGTGCCAATGGCCCTGCAGTTCCATTGCATTAGTCTAATCACTGCCATGATTGTTGAATTCGGCAATGGTATGCAGGATCACGAAGATTCCTTCGAGTAGGCGTGCTGCTTGGGGGTTCGAGCGAGCCAAGTCCTCTTGTAGGGCCTTGACTGTCTTGGTTATGCACCCGAGGGAGTCTTGAAGGGTCTGCTGGGTTGTTGGTGGTGGGGGTGGGGGGTATTCTCCGGGGAGGGCCTGCTAGGTGCTGCTGCTTCTTCCTGTGATTGTTCCATGCTCGAGGCAGTTTCCATGGTTTCAGCGGTGGGGGTGATCCTACGTCCTTTCTTCTTCTTTCTTCGTTTTTTCTTGAGTTCTTCTTCGTTGGTTACGGTTGGCTGCGGGGGTGGGGGTGGGGGTGAGGCGCTGGCACAGGGCAATCCTTTGGTTGGATCGTGAGTAGGCGGGGAGTTTGGTGCGGTCTCGCTGGGGGGCACTTCGTCCGGGCGTGGAGTCTTTTTCTCTGGGGTCTTCCGAATCCTTGGGAGGGCGTCAAAGTCTCTGTCCCTGGATTTTTCTCCTTTGAGGTAGCTGTTCCATCGTTCCCTGGCAATAGACAGGGCTTCTGAGAACGGGATGAAGTTTTCGTTCTTCACCTCGTGCGCTACTCTTCTTATGGCGAATTCCGGACAGTCGGGGTATGCGGCAGAATGGTTTCCGCAGCAGTTGATGCAGAAAAGCCTCTGCTCCTGACAGTCCTGGGTGGAGTGGTTTTTCCCGCATCGGGCACATCTGGGGGTCTTGCGTCGGCATTCTCCTTTTGAATGTCCCAGTAGTTGGCACTTGGTGCACCTTTTGACTGGGGCGATGTATGGGACCACTTGATGGAGTGTGTACCCCAACTTGACGGCTGAAGGGAGGGAGGCCATAAGGAAGGCCACCCGTACAGACCCGGTCGGGGTGCCGTCCCGGGTTGTCAATCTCTTGATCGAGTCAACTCGGAGGTCTTGGGCCTCCAGGTCTGACTTGAGGAGCTGCTCTGCGTGTTCTTCGAGGGGAACACCCTTGATAACTCCTATCACAACTGTCTTCGGGATCCTTGTCAGGATCCGTAGAGGCTTGTCTCTGTCGGTCGTTAAATTTTGGGTGCGAAGCAGTTTGCCTTGCTGGACCTCCGTGGTGCAGCTAACCAACCATTCGCCCGAGGGCGTTTGTCGGATGGCTTCAACTGGTCCCACTGCATTCTTGATCATTTGGGCCTGTCTCCAGGAGCCCAGTTTTGCAAAGCGGGTGGGGTCATCGGCTGGTTTGATGATGATCGGGAAGCGAGAGGGGCCTGTCTCTTGGCGTGGCTTTGTTTGGCGTTTCCTCCTATTGGCAACTACCATCCATTCCCCTCCTGATGGCTCGGGAGGGGAGGCTGCTGCTGCGGCGTATGATTTTCGTGGTGGCGGTGCTCCTTCCTCCGTGGCGGCGCTGGTGGGGGCTTCGGCTGATGGGGGGGGGGGCTGGTTGGCTATCAGGCCTTCTTGTTGCGGGCAGGGTTCCGTCGGCGAGGAGGGGTCTTCGCTCATCTCCTTTGGGATGTCCTGTGGGATGTCCCACGTGGTTTGGGTGCATGATACAGGGGCAGCGCCCCGGAGGCGCTTATGGCGGTGGAGAGTTTTGGGAACGTCGTCTTCATCTTCACTGGAAGAGAAGATGCTCCTTGAGCCGGCGGGTTCTTCCATGGTGTACCGGACAAGCTCACCAGGAGAGCGACCTTGACTTGCCAGTAGTCGAGGTCGGAAACGTGTGAAGAAAGCCTTCGTTCGGTGACATATATATACGCACCTAGCCGGCTTGGGTGGTGGTGGAGGGCGGATTAGAGGGCGGGGGTTATCTCGTTAATACGTGAAGAAGAGGGTTGGGGGGGTTGGGGGGTTAGGGGGTTGCGGGGTCGGTTGGGGGGAGGATGGAAGGAGTGGGTGGGAGGAGGTGGAGAGGGGGTTTCGGAGAGAGGTCGTGTTCGGTAGTAGCTTGGCTGCGCTGCTATAAAATGCAATGACAGAGGTCATGTTGCTTTGGATATTAATAATAGGACTACATTCCCTGATAAACATAGCTTCTAGAAGCTTAAGTTTATGTACATCCCTATTGCTTGCTATGATCTTAGTGTTTGAAACTAGGTATTCACGGGTGGCTGTTAGGTTATGGTACTTCATTAAATGATGTTTTATAGCCCCATTTTGCAAATGCATAGTTATTCTCCTACTGAGACTACATCTAGTAAAACCAATATATGCTGTTTCACGGGCTACACAGTTCCCGGTTGTACAAGTAAATTCATATACACAATTAGTTTTAGACATGGTCTCAGTATTACAATTTAAGTTATTAGTTATTACCAAAGAGCTTATTTTAGGGTTGGAATAGTAAACAACCACGCGGATTTAACTCCCTTTCATTGATATTTTAGTGGACTCTTCTTCCGGGGAATTTACAACGAAGGTGTACAGGAAACCTACGAACTCTGAGAAATGTTTAAACTATAAAAGTGAGTGCCCGACAAGTTATAAACCAGTGTGATTAGAGCGTATGTCCGTAGGGCTATCAAAGTTTGTTCTTCCTGGCAGGCTCTGCATACAGAATTGCAGCACATCCGCCAGATTCTAGTTAATAATGGTTTCCCTAATAGTGATTTTGATGCAATTTGTAATAAAATGATGTATGACCACCTTTCCCCACAAACATCCCCTAAGCCCCAATTCATTGATATATACTACCATAACATCTTCAACAAGAGTTACAAAAAAGAAGAGAAAATAATTAAAGATATCATCACTAAAACTGCCACCCGGTTTCTAAAGATAAGGAAATCCGCGTGGTTGTTTACTATTCCAACCCTAAAACAAGCTCTTTGGTAATAACTAATAACTTAAATTGTAATACTAAGACCATGTCTAAAACTAATTGTGTATATGAATTTACTTGTACAACCGGGAACTGTGTAGCTCGTGAAACAGCATATATTGGTTTTACTAGATGTAGTCTCAGTAGGAGAATAACTATGCATTTGCAAAATGGGGCTATAAAATATCATTTAATGAAGTACCATAACCTAACAGCCACCCGTGAATACCTAGTTTCAAACATTAAGATTATAGCAAGCAATAGGGATGTACATAAACTTAAGCTTCTAGAAGCTATGTTTATCAGGGAATGTAGTCCTATTATTAATATCCAAAGCAACATGACCTCTGCCATTGCATTGTTTAGCAGCGCAGCCAAGCTACTACCGAACACGACCTCTCTCCGAAACCCCCCTCCACCTCCTCCCACCCACTCCTTCCATCCTCCCCCCAACCGACCCCGCAACCCCCTAACCCCCCAACCCCCCCAACCCTCTTCTTCACGTATTAACGAGATACCACCCCCGCCCTCTAATCCGCCCTCCACCACCACCCAAGCCGGCTAGGTGCGTATATATGTCACCGAACGAAGGCTTTCTTCGTCATTTCATTGGACCTTTTAACTTTTGTAAGTAGCGGTCCCCATAAGCCCATGTAGAGTGTTAGAATGTGTGATTTTGCGCATTTTTGATATTTATTTCTATATTTGTATAATTGTTTAGATTTACATATTGTTTTCTTTTTTCTGTACGTCTATATTATCTATGTTACAGAATTTCCTGAAGATGTCTCTTTGTTAGACGAAACGTTGAAATAAATGAATCATTTTGGCAACTTGGTCTATGCCCACCCTCCAAATGGCAGAATATTGGTTAGAAAACTGGAGAATACCCACAAGAAGATCAACAACCTCACTAATGCTGTCGATTTTAACAATGCATATATATATATATATATATATATATATATATATATATATATATATATATATATATATATACATATGTATGTATGTATGTATGTATGTATGTATGTATGTATGTATGTATGTATGTATGTATGTATGTATGTATGTATGTATGTATGTATGTATGTATGTATGTATGTATGTATGTATGTATGTATGTATGTATGTATGTATGTATGTATGTATGTATGTATATGACGTAAGCGGAGTAGGAAACACATGAGTCTTAGTCTTGAGTTTATTCCTTATTAGTTTCGCAGTTATGCTTTTTCAAAGCATACCTGCAAAACTAGTCAGGAATAAACTCAAGACTTAGAGTCCTGTATTTCCTACTCCGCTTACGTCAACCTGTCAGAATGCATCAACATTATATATACATATATATATATATATATATATATACATATATATATATTTATATATATATATATATATATATATATATATATATGTGTGTGTGTGTGTGTGTGTGTGTGTGTGTGTGTGTGTGTGTGTGTGTGTGTGTGTGTGTGTGTGTGTGTGTGTGTGTGTGTGTGTGTGTGTGTGTGTGTGTGTGTGTGTGTGTGTGTGTGTGTGTGTGTCTATGTGTGCGTGTGTGTGTGTGTATATGTGTTTGTGTCTATATGTGCGTATATATATATACACACACACACACACACACATATATATATATATATATGTATGTATATATATATATATATATATATATATATATATATATATATATATATATATATGCATATATATTCTGTCCCACCCGTACATTATATTTTTTCAATAACATTTTGTACTATACTGGCATTATTTCCTACAGTGACATACTGTTCTACATTAATATCTTATTCCGCTCTGATATCTCCAGTATATTCTATTTTCCACTCTGCTTGAGACTCTACCCTAAAAAACGAAGATCTCTAAGAACTTCTTACTCTGTAAGGTGGATCCCGTCAAAAACATAAAGATAATGAAGCCTGGAATAGAGATACAAAGGATAAAAAAGTAGTATCCCGGCTCATGCTAAACTATGGGTCCACCGTTCCTACACAAGCCAACGGAGATCTTCGGAAGGATTCCACAGAATACTTAGGAGTCACCACACTACCTTTGTTTTCTGATAGACTGGGTACAATCGGCGATTCTACGGCCTGGTTGACATACGAGCACAACCTTGCTTAGACTTCCGTTGCAAGATGTTGTCATAGCTTCGTAGGATACCTGTTCACCGAGTGCAGGTTCAATGAATGGCATCCTATAAAGTGCCACTCTCTTGTAGCAGTGACGTAAGTAGAAGAGATGGACCACTATTGGAGTTGCGGAAGGGAACCAAATTTCTCAAGGAGAAGAATCTTAAGAAATTGAATCTCCTCACAACTACTGAGACAGTCCTTCAGATGCACATAATCGTTACAAGTCTTTGCGATACTCCTTCAGCGATACAAACGTAAAAGAGAAGATATACATCGGGCACTGTATACATAAAGCTTAGTCTGCTTACCTTAAACTGTTTCTCCCACCTTTAGAGTAAAGTAACTAACGAAAGTTTTTGATACTAGTTATAACACGATACATTACTCTTTATCCTATAATACAAACGCAATACATTCGATATAATAAAAAACCCAAGTCACTATTCCACAGAAATTTTTATTGTGGAGAGAAATTCTGACGTGTTCACTAACTGAGTGCGTAGTACTAGATGTCACTATTCGAAAACCTTCACTGTAGAGATATTCCGAGGTGTTCTCTAGCTTACATTTGGGGGTATTAGAGGGTTCATGCTACACGGCGTCTCCTTCTGTACACACACACACACACACACACACACACACACACACACACACACACACACACACACACACACACACACACACACACACACACACACACACACACACACACACACACACACACACACACACACACATATATATATATATATATATATATATATATATATACATACATATATATATATATATATATATAGATGAAAAAGGTGGAAGGGGGAAACACGGGTCTTGATGCGATTATTGAGTTTATTCCTGACCAGTTTCGCTTTACAATAGCTTCTTCAGAGGAATGATACTCTGGGTCGGAGTTGGCAGTACATATTGTGAGCCAGGCCCACGTTCCCTCCTTGAGGAGTGGTTGGTCTCAGTACAATAAATGAATCAGCATAGATATAATGTGCATAAAATAAGTGTAAAAGATACAATATTTTTGGAATTACATATGAAAATCAAAATAGTAAGTGTCACCGTGATGTCTCAACAGAGCTGTCTGACATTTTGTCACTTTACAAAATCCCTGTGTTAGGCTGTCCGATCCAATATATAAATCAGTGTCGATCCAAAATCAAATACATATATCAATAAAAGAATAAAATACAAGATTTTTGATAAATGAAAATACATAAAGATAAAAATAATATGAAAATAAATGTAACCGTGATGTTTCGCCTGACATTTTGTTACTGCACAAAATCTCCGTGTTAGGCCGGAGCTGTCCTGGGGCATCTCTCTATACCTGCATATTTCGCCGTTTATTCTGTCCACTTTATGTCTCCTACTTTTTGGTTTATGTTGGGTTTAATAAATATGTATAATGCTTCAACTGTTTTCTTTCTCTTCTTTGTCATTTGTTTTTCTACCACCTGTGACTTTTGCCAATTGGGCATATGACCTTCTTGATCTACGTGCCCCATCATCTCGTTGGAAAGGCTGTGGTATCTTAGGTCCGCTTTGTGTTCCTTGATCCTGGTCATAAGCTCGCTGTGCGTCTCACCATAGTATGATTTATCGAATTTGCTGCATGGTATCTTATATACTACACTTAGGTCTTTAGTTAGTTGTGTTGTTGTTGTTACTAGGTTTTTAAGTTTCTTTCTTGCTTCACTGACAATTTCAAGCCCTAATGTTCATTTTGTATCCTCCAGTGATTGTGAAAAATCGGAGCCTGATACAACAGGGTATCTTGTTTCTTTCTTGTCCAATTTTCTTTCCGTTGTCTGATATATTTTGCTTTCCTCAAAGATGTGGATATTAACCCCTCTGGTTATTTTAGTGCCTTGAAAGTATTTGTAATTTGCAGACTTTTTTTTTTTTTTTTTTTTTTAATCTAGGAACTTTTTACAGCATATTCTTAGTGCTCTAAGAGGAAAGTCAATTGTTATTCTTACCTTGGTCCGTTCATTGTGTGTGCTGTAAAAGTGTATTAAATAGTCATTGTTTGTGAGTTTTCTCTATATTTTAAAGAGTGCTTTTTTGTCCTGTCTGTGTATTTCCGTGTCAAGTAAGGGTAGGCGACCGAGAGACTCATTCTCCATAGTGAATTGGATGTTACCGACTACCTCATCAAGTTTAGACATAATGTCACTAGTGTCATTTCCTGCTGAAAAAATGAGTAGGCAGTCATCCACGTACCGGAACCAATGGGCATCCTTAGGAATAATCTTAAGATAATGGTCTCTTTCTAACATCTCCAAGTATAGAGATCCAGCCACTGCACTTAATGGTGATTCCATAGGGAGACCGTTCAACAGGTGATATTTTTGGTCTCTAAATCTAAATGAATGGACCCCGATGCATTTTCTATTAGCTGCATGTAATCCCTTTTCAAACCGGTAATTAGTCCTCATCAATAGTTCTTAAGGATTCCTTTATTGCGCTGATGGCAGCTGTTACGGATACATCAGTGAATAATGAGGTTACATAATAGCTTACTATTAAGGCTGATTCCGAACTTGAACATCTTCAAAGGTCAATGGTCCCCGGGCATAATCTCACGGCTAGCTGTGAGACGTTTGGTTAGGAATTATCACCCTCCTGACCCCACTCCAAGCCCGCTTCCCTTCTGACCTCACACC
>NW_027467457.1:412500-415000 GCF_046742065.1 Oratosquilla oratoria | reverse complement strand
ATACATACATACATACATACATACATACATACATACATACATACATACATACACACATACATACATACATACATACACCAAAGATTTTCCCCCTTACGCGGGGGGAAGCTAAAAAGAAAAAGGCATAGAAACCACTCCCACCCATTCCATTTCCTACATATTCTACTCCCCTCCACCCTCCTCCCTCCCTCTTATCTTTGCACCTCCTGGATGACGGGTCATCCCTGTATCCTGTCCATTGCCCTGGGTCAGAAGCAATGTCGCAAGACACAGCACATCCACACCAAGGCCGCTTCATAAATTCGGCGACCCCCCTCTCCGTCCCTTCATGTAGAAAAGGAGAAGACGGGGAAAAATCCCTTCGGGCAGCGTCAAATTATATAGTTTCTCACCCCGCATCCCCCACCCACTCCCCCTCATGCACCACAACATCATCCATACACAACCCTTCTCCATTCACCCCTATATTCTGTCCTCTCTCGTCCTTCCTCAACAGACATTCCTCTCTTTTGTAATGCCCCTTTCACCCCATCCATCTCATCCTAGGACGCCCCCTCATATTCACTCCTTCCACCTCTGCCTTCCACACCTTTTTTACTAATCTTTCTTCACTCATTCTTTCCACTCCCACCCATTCCATTTCCTACATATTCTACTCCCCTCCACCCTCCTCCCTCCCTCTTATCTTTGCACCTCCTGGATGACGGGTCATCCCTGTATCCTGTCCATTGCCCTGGGTCAGAAGCAATGTCGCAAGACACAGCACATCCACACCAAGGCCGCTTCATAAATTCGGCGACCCCCCTCTCCGTCCCTTCATGTAGAAAAGGAGAAGACGGGGAAAAATCCCTTCGGGCAGCGTCAAATTATATAGTTTCTCACCCCGCATCCCCCACCCACTCCCCCTCATGCACCACAACATCATCCATACACAACCCTTCTCCATTCACCCCTATATTCTGTCCTCTCTCGTCCTTCCTCAACAGACATTCCTCTCTTTTGTAATGCCCCTTTCACCCCATCCATCTCATCCTAGGACGCCCCCTCATATTCACTCCTTCCACCTCTGCCTTCCACACCTTTTTTACTAATCTTTCTTCACTCATTCTTTCCATGTGTCCAAACCATCCTAATACTCTTTCATCAACCCTATCTCCCAACTCCCTTTCCATCCCTGTTCTCCTCCTCACCTCCTCATTTGTCACTCTATTTAGCCTAGTAACCCCTATCATACCTCTGAGACATTTCATCTCAGACACATTCAAACTCCTTCACTCTTCCTCTCTTATGTTCCATGTTTCTGACCCGTACAGTGCTGTTGGCACAATCACTCCTTCATATAACCTCCTCTTAGCATTCATTCCCAGATGTCTATTTCTCATTACACTTTTCAATCCACCAAGACATTTACTCCCTTCTCTCAATCTACATTCTACCTCCACCCCCACTACTTCCTTTCCTGCCATATTCGCACCCAAGTATCTTAAACTATCAATTTCCTCCGGTCTCTCACCCTTAATGCTCACTTTCAGCCTGTTGTCACTCCCCTTGTACATCTCATCACCACATTTATCTTCAGCTTCCTTCTTTCATACACCTTTTCAAACTCTGTCACCAACTTTCTCAATCCCTCCTCTAATCCTGCTACAAGCGCAGTGGCGTCAGCAAACAATAACTGGCTTATTTCCCTCTTTCTCTATTTTCTTTTACCATTTCCAACCCCTGACCCACTACCCTTGCATTCACCTCTCGCTCCACCCCATCCATGTAAAGATTGAACAGCCAGGGTGACATAACATATCCCTGGCCAAGTCCCACCTTTACCTCAAACCATTTACTCTCTCCATTTCTAATGCTAACACAAGCACTAATACTTTCGTAAAACTCTTGACACCTCTTAACAGTTTTCCTCCTACCCCATATATCTGCAGTACCTTCCACAGTGCCTTCCTGTCTACCCTGTCGTAAGCCTTTTCCAGATCCATAAAAGCCCAAAAAACATCCTTACCTTTTCCTCTAGCTTTCTCACATATCTGTCTTACCACAAAAAATCTGATCTACACAACACCTACCTGTCCTAAAACCACACTGTTCATCACCAATTACTCATTCTGTTCCTTTCCTAATCCTCTCAATCAAGACCCTCCCATAAGCCTTCCCAACTACACTCTACAAGCTGATCCCTCTGAAACTACTACACTCACACTTGTCCCCATTTCCCTTGTTAGGCGGAATTATACAGGCACTCCTCCAGACCTCCGGTACTCTAACCTTTCTTAAACAAACATTAAATAACCTCACCAGCCAGTCCACCATAACTGTACCTCCCTTCTCCAGACATTCTGCATGGCATCCATCCAATCTAGGTGTATATATATATGCATATATATTTATATGTATACACACATGCTCGTACACACACATCTATATATATATATATATATATATATATATATATATATATATATATATATATATATATATATATATATGTTGAGGC
>NW_027467457.1:382500-405000 GCF_046742065.1 Oratosquilla oratoria | reverse complement strand
GAAGATAAACTTAAAGTATACTATACAAATAGCAGAAGCATAATTAACAAAATTAATTTGTTGAGAGGTACAGCGTGCGTAAAGAATTTCGATATTATAGCTATTACTGAGTCCTAAATCAACATGGCTGATAAACATTTCCTTCCGGAAATAGAAATAGAAGGATATAAGTTATTTCACATGGATAGGGTTGGCAGGAGTGGGGGAGGTGTAGCAATTTTCGTTAAAAATACAATAAACTATATTATCAATAATTCGATAAAGGAAGAGGACTTTACGGAATCCATTTGGGTAGAGATTATAGGCAAGAATAAGAAAGCTATTATTGGCGTCTTATATAGACCTAACCTCAGCATTGAGCAGACTGATCCCCTGATTCATGAAATTCATATAGCATCCCAGTACAAAAACGTTGTGATCATGGGAGATTTTGATTATAGAAACATTGACTGGGAAACTTTAATAGGAGATCAGGAAACAAAGAAATTCCTGGATGTGGTGCAGGGTAAATTCCTAAAACAATTGATTACCGATCCTACGAGGGGAGAAAATACTCTGGACATATTTTAACTAATAATGAGCGCCTAATGAGTAACGTAAAAGTGGGAGATAGTCTAGGCTCTAGCGATCATCAAGATATAAAATTTAATATTGTTTGGGAAGAATTAAAAAGTACGAATAACGTCCAAGTACCATACTTTATGAGAGCAAACTTTGACAATATAAAAATCTATTTGAAACTGAACATGAAATGTCATGTGGACATTTCGGACATTGTCGAGTCTCGGTGCGTGACCAGGGGGCAGGTCATGACCAGGGGTCGGGTCACGGAGCGTAATATGCATACCTTGGGTCAGGTCATTTGGGGGCGAGGGCTCAACAGACAGGTCAGCTATTTGAATGAAATGTATAGCAATCTAACTGACTTAAATATTAATGCACAAAATAAACTTATCCCCCTAAAATCAACACGGAAAAATAGTAATACTCCCAAATGGATGACGGACAGATTGAAACATGAGATCAGAATGAGAAGAGGACTTTACGTATGTAGAAAAAATAAAAGACGGGGAAACACACCTTAGATCTAGATATAACGAAATGGCAAAGCTGGTTAAAAAGAATGCACGTACAGCAAAACGTAATTATGAAATTAAGGTTGCTAGTCAAGCAAGATCCAACCCCAAGGGTTTCATTCATCTCCATAGAACAAAAAATAAAGGAAGAATAGGACCAGTTAAAAACGATGAATATGACATGATAGAATCAGAAGAAAAAATGAGTGAGGAGTTTAACAATTATTTTCTATCGGTGTTAGCTAATGAGAGGTTAGATAAAGTACCTGACTGCGATCCAATTTTCAGAGGGGTTGAAGAAAGTAGTATATCTAATATCAGCATTAGTAAAGCAGAAGTCGTCAAATAGATTGAAAAATTTAAAGCTACAAAATCCCCGGGTCCAGACGATTTTTTTCCGAGAATGCTAAAGAAGTGTAAATTTGAAATCTAGGACCAGTTAACTGAAATATTTAATAAATCAGTAGACACTGGTTTTTGTGCTTACTGCTTGGAGGCAAGCAAACGTTGTTCCTGTTTTTAAGAAGGGAGTTATAGGAAAAATGCTTGAATCAGTAATAGTAAATAGACTCAGAGAACACATCGAAAGACATAATTTAATTTGTGATTCACAGCATGGTTTCTCCAAGAGTAAGTCATGTGTGACTAATCTTATATCCTTTTACACTAAAGTATATAAGGCGTCAGATAACAATGATAATTATGTTGTTATTTACCTTGACTTTAGCAAAGCGTTCGACAAGGTGCCACACCAGAGACTACTAAATAAAATCAAAGTCCATGGCATAGGAGGAAAAACGTTAGAATGGATTAGAGCTTGGACTAGTAACAGAAAACAGTGGTTCACCATAAGTGGAGAAAAATCTAGGTGGGGCAATATTACTAGTGGGGTCTCCCAGGGCTCGGTTTTGGGTCCCTTGTTGTTCATTATGTACATAAACGACTTAGACGACGAAATAAATAGTGATGTTAGTAATTTTGCGGATGACACTAAAATAGGACGCCTAATTAGGTCAGGAGACGACGCAGAGATTCTGCAGGATGATCTTAACAAATTGTTCACATGGTCGATGAAATGGCAAATGAACTTCAATATCTCTAAGTGTAGCGTGTTAAACGTAGGGCTACACAACCCCGAAAATAGATACAGCTTAGATAACACGCTTTTAGAGAAAACGGAGTGCGAGAGAGACTTAGGATACCTAGTGAGTCCGGACCTTAAAACCAGGAAACAATGCATTAGCGCCAGGAATAAAGCTAACAGAGCATTAGATTTCATTGCTAGGACGCTAACGAATAGAAGTGCAGAGGTAATCATTATACTCTATCTAGCGATAGTTAGACCCATCCTTGACTATGCGGTACAGTTTTGGTCTCCGTCCTACAGAATGGACATAAATTCACTAGAATCAGTACAGAGAAGAATGACCAAAATGATACATGGAATCAGAAATTTACCTTGCGAAGAGAGGCTTAGGCACCTTAACTTACACTCTCTGGAAAGACGCAGAGTGCGGGGCGGGGTGATCTAATGGAGGTGTTCAAGTGAATCAAAGACTTTAACAAGGGTGATGCAAACAAGGTCATCATATTACAACAACAGGGCAGGACTCGCAGTAATGATTATAAACTGGACAATTTTAGATTTAAAAAGGAAATAGGCAAGAATTGGTTTACTAATAGGGTGGTCGACGAATGGAATAAACTTAGTAACCATGTAGTAAGCGCTGAAACTATCAGTTGTTTTAAGAAACGATTAGACAGCTTTATGGATGGGGATGACAGGTGGTAATGGATACGGAGCTGCCTAGTGTAGGCCTTATGGTCTCTTGCAGTCTCCTTTATTCTTATGTTCTTATTTATCTTCAACTTCCTTCTTTTGTACACCTTCTCAAACTCTGTCACTAACTTCCTCAATCCCTCCTCTGGTCCTGCCACAACTTTAGTGTCGTCAGCAAA
Organism: Oratosquilla oratoria; assembly: GCF_046742065.1. Taxonomy (NCBI): domain Eukaryota; kingdom Metazoa; phylum Arthropoda; class Malacostraca; order Stomatopoda; family Squillidae; genus Oratosquilla; species Oratosquilla oratoria. The sequence continues at coordinate 401,965 of NW_027467457.1, read as the reverse complement.
CAACAATTTGCTTATCTCCCATTTTTCTCCATTTCCTTTAACTATCTTCAATTCACGACCCATTACCCTTGCATTTACCTCTCGCACCACCCCATCCATGTTTAAATTGAATAGTCAAGGCAGCATAATACATATCTGGTGTAGTCCTACCTTTACCTCAAACTGCTCACTCTCTCCATTTCCGATTTTAACGCAAGCTCTACTAATCTCGTAAATACCGCAATACCCCCCACACTGGCTTCCTGTCTACCCTGCCATAAGCCTTTTCCAAATCCATAAAGACCCAAAAAACATCCTTACCTTTTCCTAAAAAAAATTCTCATATCTGTCTTAACACAAAATTCTGATCCACGCAACACCTACCTGTCTTAAGCCCACAATGTTCCTCACAAATTACTCGCTTTCTTCCTCTCCTGATCCTCTCAATCAAAACCCTCCCATAAGACTTCCCAACTACATTTAACAAACTGATCTCTCTGAAACTTCTACACACACACTTATCACCTTTTCCTTTGTAAAGTGGAACTACAGAGGCACTCCTCCAATACTCCGGCACTCTACCCTCTCTTAAACATCAGCCAGTCCATCATCACTGTACCTCCTTTTTTTATACTTTCTGCATGATACCCATCCAACCCAGGTGCCTTCCCTGCTCTCATCATCCTAACAACAGCCTTTACCTCATCTTTCATTATTTCTTCTCCATTTTCCTCACTCATCAATTTTGATTTCTTATCGCTATTCATTGCAACTACCTTCCCCTCCCTATCCTCCTAAGGATAACAAAGGATTTCAAAGGCGGAGCATGCCGACAGGAGACCTTTTGGTCCATATCTAAGTCGGATGTGAAAAAAAACATAATAATAATAATAAATGAATAAATAAATAAATAAATAAATAGAAATTATAATAATGTAAATAATAAATAAAATACATAAATAAATGCATAGGTATAGTTAAATAATAAACAAACAGGTACATAGCAAATAATGATAAATTGACATACAACTAATAATAAATGAGAATCAAGCAAATAATGATAATAAATTATATTCATTACAGCATCTTCCTTAAGTGCTTATCTAAATGATTCTTAAAGCTTCGAACTTAACTACATTGCACTGCCTCTGAAGGAAGTTTAATCCATCCGTTAACTACACGAGTGGCGAACTTGCTTCTATTCACTTCCAAATTGAATCTATTTCCGGACAGTTCGAGAACATTCTTTCTTGTCTGATTCTCATTAAGTGTGAAAATTTTGATGTTGTCAATTCCATTTAGATTCTTAAAAACCTGTATCAAGTCACCTCTGAGTCTACACTTTTTTAAGGAAAGCCGATTCATATGTTTAAGTTGATTTTCGTGTGATTCATTTTTGATATTTGGAATCAGTTTTGTGGCTCGCTAGTTTACTTTTTCCATTCTATCAATGTTTTTAATGAGATTCGGTGACCATACTGAAACATAATATTCCAAATGAGTACGAACTAACGATATATATAGCTTGTTAATGAGTGATAGACTTTTGAAATCAAAAGGTCGCGAAATCAGTCCGAGTATCTTGTTTGCTTTCTCAGAGGATGAAATACACTGTTTAGATGAGTTCAGATCGTTACTGATAATTACGGCGAGATTCTTTTCACTATCCACTTTTGTTAATTAACGAATTTCCAAATAACTTGCAATCGTACTTACTGTTATTTTTACCTATGCACATTACCTTGCATTCACTTGTGTTAAATCATTAGCCACTTTTCAGACCATTGCTGTAATTTATCTAAATCTTCTAGAATATCTAATTTGTTTAAGTGATCATTTGCCATTCCGCATAGACACGGCAAAGGAAACATGGACTAGAAGTGAAGCGCTTGTTCCTGACGATTCGTCTACTGACTTTCTCAAAGGAAAGACAATAGACGAAACGTCAGGAATAAACGCTTCACTTCCAGTCCATGTTTCCTTTGCCGTGCTTATGCAACTTGTTCACATGGATTTTCATTCCACATAGTTTTGTATCATCAACAAATTTTAAAACAATAGATTTTAGACCGTGGTCTATATAATTTACATATACTATGAATAAAAGTGGCCCAAGAACGGAACCCTGAGGTACTCCACTCGTATCATTTTTCCATCTAGAAGTTTTGCCATTTAAAACAATTCTCTGTTTTCGATCATGCAACCAATTACTAGTCCAACTTAATAGGCTACAACTTATTCCGTGTGAAGCTAATTTAGTAAGTAGTCTTTCGTGGGGGACGGTATCAAAAGCTTTTGCAAAGTCTAGATATATCAAATCTATATTGTTTCTTTTGTCATAATTCGAGATAATTGTGTTGTAGAATTGGAGTAAGTTAGTCACACAAGAACGTTTCCGTCTGAATCCATGGTGGCTATCATTTATCAAACAGTTACTTTCTAATTGATGTTCGATAGCATCTCTGATGATAGCTTCCATCATTTTTCCTACGATTGAAGTCAAACTTATAGGCTTGTAGTGATTTGGTTTATTTTTTTCACCTTTTTTTAATATAGGAGTAACGTTAGCTAGGTTCCATTCTCTTGGGACTTCTCCAGATAAGATGGATTTCTTGAAAATAATTTCAAATGGAACAACAATCTCATTTTCCATATCCTTTGAGATTCTTGGATGCCAACCGTCAGGCCCTGGTGTTTTATTAACTTTGAGTTTCTCTATACACCTATAATTTTTTTCTTTTGTTATATTAACCGTAGTAAGTTTACCCTAAACTTTTCCAGGTTTCAGTTTGGAGTTCACTTTGAGGTGTTTCGTTTACGAATACTGAGCTAAAATAGTTGTTTAAAATATCACACATTCCTTCATTTGAATATCCAAGTTAACCATCAGCAGGTAATAGTGAACCAATGCGATTCCTAACAATCTTTTTATTTCTAATGTAACTATAGAATTATTTGTGATTCTCTATGGATTTATCAGCGATATTCATTTCGTATAGTCGTTTTCTTTTTTTCGTTGTCTTTTTTAAATCTCTCTGTATTAATACATAGCTTTGATAGTCATTAGATCCATCTGAGCATTTGTTTTTCTTATAAGCCTGTCTCTTTTACAATGGATTACAAAGGCGGAGCATACCGACAGGAGACCTTTTGATCCATATCTAGGTCGGATGTGAAAATAATAATAATAATAATAATAAAACTATAATAATGTAAATAACAAATAAAATACCTAAATAAATGCATAGGTATAGTTGAATAATAAACAAACAGGTAAATAGTAAATAAGAATAAATTGACATATAACTAATAATAAATGAAAATCAGACAGACAAATGATAACAAAACAAAAACAAATAATATAAAACAAATTATAATCATTACAGCATCTTGCTTAGGTGTTTATCTAAATGATTCTTAAAGCTTCGAACTGAACTACATTGCACTACCTGTGCAGTAAGTTTATTCCATCCATTAACTACATGGTTGGCAAAGTTGTTTCTACCTACTTCCAAATTGAATCTATTTCCGGACAGCGAGACCATTGTTTCTTGTCTGACTCTCATTCAATGTGAAAATTTGGTCACTTTTGATGTTGTCAATTCCCTTTAAAATCTTAAAGACCTGTATCAAGTCACCTACGTTTTTTTAGGGAAAACAGATTCATATGATTTAGTCGATTTTCGTATGATTTGTTTTTTGATATTTGGAACCAGTTTTGTGGCTCGTCGTTGTACTTTTTCCAGTCTGTCAATGTCTTTAATGAGATTCGGTGACCATACGAAAATAGCATATTCCAAATGTGGACGAACTAACGATTTATATAGCTTGTTAATGAGTGATGGACTTTTGAAATCAAAAGATCGCGCAATCAGTCCTAGAATCTTATTTGCTTTCTCAGAGGCTGAAATACACTGCTTGGATGATTTGAGGTCGTTACTGATAATTACGCCGAGATCTTTTTCACTATTCACTTTTGTTAACGAATTTCCAGATAACTTGTAATCGTACTTACTGTTATTTTTACCTATGTGCATTACCTTGCATTTACTTGTGTTAAATTTCATTAGCCACTTTTCAGACCATTGTTGTAATTTATCTAAATCTTCTTGACCGACTAAATGGTTTGAGTAATCATTTGCCACTCCGCACAGTTTTGTATCATCAGCAAATTTGGAAACAGTAGATTTTAGTCCATGGTCTATATCATTTATATTTACTATGAATAGAAGTGGCCCAAGAACGGAACCCTGAGGAACTCCACTTGTAACGTTTTTCCATCTAGAAGTTTTTCCATTTAAAACAACTCTCTGTTTTCGACCATTCAACCAATTACTAGTCCAACCTAATAGGCTACCACTTATTCCGTGTGAAGCTAATTTAGTAAGTAGTCTTTCGTGTGGGACGGTATCAAAAGTTTGTGCAAAGTCTAGATATATCAAATCTATATTGTTTCTTTTGTCATAATTCGAGATAATTGTGTTGTAGAATTCGAGAAAGTTAGTCACCTAAGAACGTGTCCGTCTGAATCCATGGTGGCTATCATTTATCAAACGGTTACCTTCTAAATGATGTTCGATAACATCTCTGATGATAGTTTCCATTATTTTTCCTACGATTGAAGTCAAACTTATAGGCCTATAGTTATTTGGCTTCTTTTTGTCACCTTTTTTTTAATATGAGAGTAACGTTAGCTAGCTTCCATTCTCTTGGGACATCTCCGGATATGATGGATTTCTTGAAAATACTTTCTAATGGAACAACACTCTCATTTTTCATTTCCTTTAAAATTCTTGGATGCCAACTGTCAGGCCCTGGTGTTTTATTAACTTTGAGTTTATCTATACACCTTTTAATTGTTTCTTTTGTTATATTTACCGTAGTGAGTAAGTTTACCCTAGACTTTTCACAGGTTTCAGTTTGGAATTCACATTGAGGTGTTACGTTTACGAATACAGAGCTAAAATAATTGTTTAAGATATTACACATTCCTTCATTTGAATATTCAAGTTGACCGTCAGCAGATAATAGTAAACCAATGTGATTCCTAAAAACCTTTTTATCTCTAATGTAACTAGAGAATTCTTTGAGATTCTCTTTGGATTTATCAGCGATGTTCATTTCGTATTGTCGTTTTCTTTTTCTTATTGTCTTTTTTAAATCTCTCTGTATTGATACATAACTTTCATAGTCATTAGATGCACCCAAGCACTTATATTTATTATAAGCCTGTCTCTTTTTAGCAATACTTTTTTCAGTTTCTTTGTCGAGCCACTTTGGGCGAGCCTGATTTGGTGGACGTCTGTCCTTAAAAGGAATGTAAGTTTGAATCATCTTTTTAGCAATACTTTTTTTTTTCAGTTTCTCTATCAAGTCATTTTGGACGACCCTGATTTGGGGGACGTCTGTCCTCAAATGGGACGTAAGTATGAATCATTTTAGGAAGCGTATTTTGAAATATTTCCCATATCTGATCTACAGGACTTTCGCTTAATTTTGCCTCCCAATCTGTAAGCTGAAGCTTCTGAAGTAGTCCTATGAACTGAGTTTTACTAAAATTGGGTATTTTAGAAACACAAGTACCCATTCTAAAAAAAAATAAAAAAAAATAGTAGTTTGAATCTAAGTTGTGATCGCTATTTGCAACAGTTTCACCGACTTCTACCTTGGTTATCATGCTTTCGCGGCTTGTGATCAATAGATCTTGTGGTCTACTTTACATGCTGAACTAAGTAATTGTCACCGAGAAAATATATCAAGCGAGTACCTATATGGCCATGTTCAAGGATCATCCACTCAATGTCAATAAAATTGAAATCACCCATTATCAATAAGTCCCGGTTGCAGAAACTAGAGAGTTCTTGAAAAAACAGTTTGTCGTCTGCTAATGATAATTTCTTTGGCCTATATATTACACCTACAGTACATTCATTTTTTGTCCATTTCTTTGGGTTAATTCTACCCACAAACTCTCACATGCATCCTATTTCACTTTCTCTAAAACACAAGCATGGGCATTGCTTTTAACATATAACAGAACACCCCCACCTTTCTTGTGGTTTCTATCCTGATGAAAGTGTTTAAATTCCACTATATTAAGTTCAGCTTCAAACTCTTTAACATTTGACCATGTCTCGGTTACTCCTCACATATTGAGATTTTCGCTTTTGACACACGCCTGTATTTCTTGGAATTTGTTCCTAATACTACGATACTGGGACTGAGAAAGTTAGTGACAGAGTTTGAGAAGGTGTGTGAAAGAAGGAAGCTGAAGATAAATGTGGGCAAAAGTAAGGTGATGAGATGTACAAGGGGAGAGAGTGACAGCAGGCTGGAAGTGAGCATTAAGAGTGAGAGACTGGAGGAAGTGGATAGTTTAAGATACTTGTGTCCGAATGTGGCAGGAAAGGGAGGAATGGGGGGTGGAGGTAGAATGTAGATTGAGAGAAGCGAGTAAATGTCTTGGTGCATTAAAAGTGTAATGAGAAATAGACATCTGGGAATGAATGCTAAGAGGAGGTTATATGAAGGAGTGATTGTACCAACAGCACTGTACGGGCCAAAGACGTGGAATATAATAGAGAAAGAGAGAAGGAGTTTGAATGTGCTTGAGATGAAATGTCTGAGAAGTATGGTAGAGGTTACTAGGCTAGATAGAATGAGAAATGAGGAGGTGAGGAGGAGAAAAGTGGTGGAAAGGGAGTTGGGAGATAGGGTTGATGAAAGAGTATTAGGATGGTTTGGACACATGGAAAGAATGAGTGAAGGAAGATTAGTAAAAGAGGTGTGGAAGGCAGAGGTGGAAGGAGTGAATATGAGGGGGCGGCCTAGGATGAGATGGATGGGGGTGAAAGGGGCATTACAAAAGAGAGGAATGTCTGCTAAGGAAGGAGACGACAGACGATAGGGGTGAATGGAGAAGGGTTGTGTATGGATGATGCTGTGATGCATGAGAGGGAGTGGGTGGAGGATGCGGGGTGAGGAAGTATGGATGAGAAAAAAAAATTGACGCTGCCCGAAGGGATTTCTCCCCTTCTTCTCTTTTTCTGCATGAGGGGACGGAGAGGGGGGTGGTCGCCGAATTTATGAAGCTGCCTTGCTGTGGATGTGCTTTGTCTTGCGACACTGCTTCTGACTCAGGGCAGTGGACAGGATGCAGGGATGCCCCGTCATCCAAGAGGTACTAAGATAAGAGGGAGGGAGGAAGGTGGAGGGAAGTGGAATATGTAGGGAATGGAATGGGTGGGAGTTTTTTCTTTGCCTTTTTCTTTTTGGCTACCCCCGTGTAAGGGGGAAAAGCCTTTGGTGTATATATATATATATATATATATATATATACATATATGTATATATATATATATATGTATATATATCTATATATATATATATATATATATATATATATATATTACGAGCATTAAAGTACATGATTTTAAGAAACTCGTTAACATTTCTTTTTGACACGTTTTGAGTTTTAATATCATGCCTTACATTATAATTTTGTTTTTATTGACACCTAGCTCTATATTGATATTTAGTCCTTCATTGACATTCAATGCCTCATTAACATTTCCCCCATCACGGACATCTGGTCGCTCACGGTCATCCGATCTCTTTTGTACACTTTGCCTCCCTACGTCACCGCGTTCCACACCGGCCTCCCGTCGTTCAATGACATTCTGTCCGCATCCCTTCCTAAGATTATATTTTGTCCTCCACTGACATTACATCCTACCGTGATATTTTCTCCTCCAATGTCATTACATCCCATCGTGATCTTTTGTCCTCCACTGTTATTACATCCCATCGTGATATTTTGCCCTTCATTGACATTCTGTCCGTCATCCCTTACCAAAATTATTTTTTGTCCTCCACTGACATTAAATCCTACCGTGATATTTTGTCCTCCACTGTCATTACATCCCATCGTGATATTTTGTCCTACACTATCATTACATCCCATCGTGATATTTTATCCTCCACTGTCATTACATCCCATCGTGATATTTTGTTCTTTTACATTACATCCTAATGCAATATTTCGTCCTCTACCGGCATTATATCTTAAAATTATATTTTGTCCTAAATTGGCATACATTATTGCTATACTCTACTCTGTTTTCCCCAGTACCCTCTATTTCTCCTCCCCTTTGGATTTCTACCCCCCCCAAAAAAGGAACTAGTTCATTACAAACTCCTTCGCATTAACAAATCCCTAAAATACTCTGCCCATCTCCCGCTTATTGTCGTGTATTCCATTATCATATCTCCATCTGTACCTCTTACCTTTTCTTCTCTACTTCATTTGACTCCTTTTCTCTTAATTTCTTTCCAAAATATTTTTTAACTTTCATTTTTTTATACTCTTAACCCATTTCACATCTGCTCTCTTCTTTGCCTCCTTTATCTTATGCTTTGCTCCTCTTTTCTTTTCTTTATGCCTCTCATATGATTCTCTCGTCCTATTTTGTAACAAATATGTAAAATGCTCACTTCTTCTCTTCTACACCCTTCTTTGTTTCGTCATCACACCACTCACTACCCTTCCTTCTGTTTCCTCCTGTCCTCCTTGTTCCACACACCATTTTGTACCCCTTGCGACTCCCTCCTTGAACCCAAAGGTGTCATTCTAAAAAAAAAAAAAAAAAAAAAAAAAAAAAAAAAACATGAGAGAAATTTTGCGACCGGAAACCTAAGGTTTGGGTCTTTTATTGTGCGTGCATGTGGTACAGATGAGAGTAAAAAAAGAGATAGGCAGTATGTTTGTGAAAAGACAAATGAATGTGTTGGCAATAAGTGAAACTAAGTTGAAAGGGAGGGGCGAGTTTGTGTTTGGGAGTGTAGCTGGGAGGGTCTCAGGGGTGAAGAGAAGACGAGGGAGAGAAGGGGTGTCTATACTAGAAAGTGAAGATGTAGGTGTGAATGTGGTGGAGTGGAAGGAGGTTTCTTCAAGGTTGATGTGGATAAAAGTAAAACTAGGAAGGGAGTTGTTGGCTTTTGTAAGTGCATATGGGCCTGGTACTGAGAAGAGTTTAGAAGAAAGGGAGGATTTTCTTTGTAGATTTAAATGAGTGTATATAGGAATTAGGGAGGAAAGTCAATGTAGTGGCATTGGGAGACCTTAGTGCTAGGGTAGGAAAGTAACCAATAGACGGAGTGGAGAGTTGATGGTAGTAATATGTCTATAAAGAGAGTTGATAATAGCAAATACACTGTTTAGGAAGAAAGTCAAGCATAAGTATACATGGGAGAGGGTGGTTAATATAAGGATGGTAGATACTTTTTAATGGACTATATAATGGTAACCAAGAGAAGAGTAGGAAGAGTTAAGGATATATATGTTCTGCGGGGAGAGAGAGAGTGGGGGAATATCAGATACTTTTTTGGTGGAAGGTAAGCTAAGAGTGGAGGATAGATGGAGAAAAAGGAAAAGGACAGAAGGTATGGAAGTGCTTAGAATAAGCTGATTAAATCAGAAAGAAAAGAAGAAGGAGTACAAGAAGAATCTGAGAGAGGAGTGGGACTTCTCAACGTCCATTTACGACCTACACGCTTTTGGAAGAGTGTTCATTATTCTCATGTTGTAGTTCTCTGCAAAATTTACTAACATCTCGCGTCCGTCATTTCTTTTACCTACTCCAAGCTTCCCAATGGACGACTCATCTCCTATCTTATGCCCAACTTAAGCATTAAAATAGCCTATTACTAACGTATACTTATTTTTTCTTGATACATTACCTGACTTACATCATCATAGAAGGACTCGATTTCATCATCACAAACCAAGCTACCCTGTCTGATAAACTACTGAACTTGACTACGTTACCAGCAACCTCTCGGTTTATCAAGAATCCTACTCCACTAGATCTTGTTTTGTCCTTACCTCTATGGTAGAACAGGTGGTGACCATCTTGTAATTGTAACAGTTTTTCTTCCATTCTTCGGACTTCTCTCAGTCCTACTATGTCACACTTGATGATGTCTAGTTATTCCATTAAACTATCCAGTCTGCGGCCTTCTGAGAGAGTTCTTATGTTGTAGGTATAGATCTCCATTTTCTTCATGTTTTTTAATATCCAAGACTTAGATCTGCTTGGACAGTGCTTACTCATAATCGGTAATAAAATTTAATTCTTTTCCACCTACCCCTCTTTCTACCTAAATGTCTACCTCAATCTAACGGCCTCTTACTGGGCTCGGCAGCTATCCTTGGTCGTCCCGACCAAATATTTCTACTACCCTCTTACAGCGCTCGCTAATATATACTTGAAAATCATCATATATAAGAAGCTAATCTACCCATGCATAAACTGGTAAAATAGTATCAGAAAAACATGTCAAACATAAACATATCAAAGAAATAAGAAACCGCTCCAAAATGCATATATATCAATAATAATTCAAGCAGAATAATTGTGAATAACATATATGTCAGAATAATATAATCCAAAATAATTTGCAACACAGATACAATGCAAAGTTAAATAACTTTGTAAAATTCACTAATTTGATTTAGAACACTAATTTTCAATAGAGAATGTTTTCATCTTTTCAAGGATGTTGAGATAGGGTACAAAATTTTCAATACCTTAAAGTGTCTCTTCTTGAATTTTAATTTTTCTTAACACTTGATTCATCTTTTTTTTTTCCAAGACACACTCTTAATGTTTCACAAAATATTTTTTTTAATACTTATGTGAATTTTCCTTAAGTATTGGCAAGATTCCACGTCTGACCATAGCAGGTTCAAGGTCTTCATGTCTCTGCTTGACACCAAGTTCCAGTAGGTTAGGTCTCCATCACAAGTACAAACATATGGTCAAATAATATTATCTGTAAAATACATCAAGATTAGTATTAAATTCACATAAGATATTATCAAAATATTCCCTATCCTCTTCTGGTTTATTAAAATTTGTACATAGGGTATCACAGCAGTTATCTTCGTAGAACTGCAACCTAACCTTCTTCATATCATCTAAATGGCCTATCAATTCTTCCCTAGTTTCTAAGTGAAAGAGTTTATATCTATTTCCACCTGCAGAATCAATTACCCTATATGGACCTGAGTACCTTGGTGAAAGTTTATTATAGGGTGAATGTAATTTGACCATGACTAAATCTCCTATTTTTAATTCTAGTTTATACGCTACCTTGTGTTGTTGCTTTTTCATCTCTTGTGAATACTACTGCATATGTTCCCTAACTCTTTGGTGAATACTTTGAAAAGTATTTATCCTATTCGAGATGTAATCATCTATATTATACACAGGTTTCTGCTCTGCAATCAAGATTTTATATGGAGGAGCTTTGTCTCCCCCAGAAATAATAAAATGTGTTTCACCTGTTGCTATGTTAATTTGGTTGTTCAGAGTACATTTAACATAAGGAATCCAAGTATCCCAAGTTATACTAAGAGGAATCATCATAGGTCTAAGACATGTAATAATGTTCTTATTTAACCTCTCTACAACTCCATTACTTTGTGGATGATTCACTAAAATATCTACTTTTTATCTTAAATAAACTACATAAATTTTCAAAGATTTTGTTATTAAATTCAGTTCCATTATCTGAAACTAAGATCTTAGGTGTAGTGAAATTACAGGTTATCTGATCATAGATTACTGAAGTAATAGTTTCATCTTTCTTATTTAGAATGGGTTGTAAAATACAAAATCTTGAAAAATATATAATCAATGACAATATATTTCTTTGTCGCGGCTCGTGCCGCTTAAATTGTTTTTATCGTCTTAAGAAACATGCATAGTGAAGCTATAGCGGTAATCCCCTACCACACTCCTGGTCATATGGCCATTTCCAGAAGGGTGAGTGTGGTTGGGACATTCTACACGATTCATCAGAAATTTAAAATTCCCGGCTCTGTGCAGGTACGCGCATGCGTCGACAACCCCACCTCTCCCTCCCTACCCCTCACCCCTTGGCAGGCCAGCCACCCGTTACGTACGTTCACTTCAATGAGAAATAAAGGCTTCGCCTGTGGGAGGAGGGAAGGACCCTAAACCTGTGCAGGTTTCTTAAGCAGATAAAAACAATTTAAGCGGTGCGAGCCACGACAAAGAAATATTATCGGCAGAAAGAAACCTGCACAGTGAAGCTATGCATGAGACGAGGACAGGTGGGAGGAGAAGGTGAAGCCTGCTTTAGTCGAGGACCAGGACCCAAGCAGTTATTACGTGTGTCCCTCCTATGGGAGACTTCTTCATTTTCTCACCCAGTAGAGAGGAGAAAAGAAACATCAAGTACTTATACCAAAAGATTTTTTGTGTGTTATGTACAATATTGTACTATTTACACAATGCGTAAATTATATATAGAAAATTGCATTCTGTTCAGCGGTTCCTGGGCCTTCCCCTACCCCTCGGTCGCTCTTTGCCCCCCCCCCTTTTCGAGATGAGAGGGGTGGAGCCGTTCCCATGGCGACACATGGGACAGGGATGAACGAGTGGTAGAGATACCGTGTCCTGAAGGAAGTCGCTGATGTCCAGCCCCCTAGGTCCTGCACCCGCTCCACAGAGTGGGTGCAGAGAAACGCCAGCGATGCCGCGAGGCCCCTGATATTGTGGGCGTGTGGGCCATGTCGGCCTTCTCTAAAATGCGGCAAAGCAGGCGCGCCAGGTACATCGGGGTTAGGTGGTTCCTAGGTTTCGAGTTGTACTGTAGAGGAGATGATCCTCAGAAACCCCTTCCGTGCGCTCCACGTAGTCTTGGAATGCACGGACCGGGCACAGCGGGTGTGGGTGTCCTCCCTCCAGGAAGTATGGTATTCTGAGAGGGCCAATCATGTCGTCCGCCTGCTCATTCTTGGCTAGGAGTGTTGGTGATGGAGAGAGGGTTAGGGCCGAGCAGTCCTTCTCCAGTTTGGAGAAGGACGGGTGGCGGGTGATTGTCGCCAGCTGTGAAGCCCTGTAGCCCGTAGCCAAGGCGAGCAGAAAGACGGCACATTGAAGGAAGTGTTCCTCTTCCATAATGGCTCTTTCGAACGCCAGGTACTGCAGAACACGATGCAAGGACCAGGCCAGGACCGGCTGACGTCTCTGCTCTCTCGAGGCGCTGATCCCCTTCATTAGGAGGGTTCGCGCCCTCTGTGGCACTCGGATGTTCATGCCAAAGCGGAGTGGATCAGCGAGGGCTGCATAGTGAGCCGAGATCGTCGCCGGTGCCCTGTTGGTGGAGTCAGTTAGCCAAGTCAGGAAGTCCAGAACCGTGCTGGCGGAGATGGTCACTATCGCGTGTCTCCGAAGGTAGTCCTGGAATCTCCTCCAGCAGGATTCATATTGCCGCACTGAGGACGGACGGTGAGTTCTCAGCATCTTGTCTGCTACCTCTGTAGAGAAAAGTTGGCTGAGAGCTCCCCGTAGAAACTCCAAGCGTGAAGTTGAAGTGACGCTTGGAGAGGTGCGGCAAGGCTGCTGGCTAGGCAGGCTGACCCCAGTAGAAGGGGAGAAGGGCACCACGTCATTAGCTCCCCGAGCTACGGCTGGGCTGGCTAGTAGGGAGCTATCAGGAGGACCCGACCCTTGAAGTAACCTGAGGGTCTGCATCACCTTCAGGAGGACCGGTGTCGCTGGAGGAGGAAATATGTATACGTACTTCCAGCGGTTCCAGTCCTCCGTGAGGGCGTCCGGGCTTCCTGCGCGTGTCCTTTAGTTGTAGGTGAGTTAGAGGAGGAGCTGGGTCGTGTTCGGGGAGGTAAACAGGTCCACCTCTGGGGTTGCCGTAGCGGAGGAAGAGCGACTCGTGGACTTGTGGGCGTAGTTGCCATTCCACCGACGTCTCCCGAAACCTGGATAGAGCGTCCGCCCAGTCGTTCTGCCGGCCCGAAACATATTTCGCCGAGAGTGATATGGTCCTGCGTGGTGCCTCCGCCCCTCCGCCGCCGGCGCGGAGGGGCGGAGGGAAGGAACAGGAGGGAGTGTAGGAGAGGGGGCCAGAGCCGGAGGTTCATTACAAGGCTGCTCTGGAGAGGGGGACGCTCTGGCCTGCGCGGCCTGAAAGGCCGGATAGCGCGAAAGGGCAGAGTCTAGGACGGGGCCTATCAGGGACGGAAGAAGGACAGCAACTTGGACAGCCAGTCTTCACTCTCCCTTCGCTTCCTCCTTCGGCTCCTTGCCCTTGTGGGACTTACGGTAAGGAGAAGGAGAGCGAGGAAGGGAGGACTAGCTGGAGGGAGAGGATGTGGAGGGTGTGGACGAGCTGCGCGTCCTAGGCCTCTTGGGTAAGATAGACCTCTTTCTCGAGCGGAACTTCATGCTGGGTTCACGTGAGTGACCCCGGGAGGAAGATGAGTTCATGTACTTGCCTGAAGAAGCAGGCCGTGAGGTGTTAGAAGACCATTGAAGGTCGGAGGTATGGGGCTGCCGAGAGGCCTGTTGACCCTCAGAGGCACCACCCTTCACACCATCAGACTCGTCCTCCTGTCCTCCGAGAGGCCCGGGTTGTTCACCTACGGACGGCTCGGAGACGCAGGAAGACGGATTGCGAGAGCGGATGAGGCCCAACTCCACGCCTAGTGCTTGACGAAGCAAGCCGTGAGGTGTTAGAGGACCATTGATGGTCGGAGGTATGGGGCTGCCGAGAGGCCTGATGACCCTCAGGGGTGCCGCCCTACGCACCATCAAACTCGTCCTCCTGTCCTCCGAAGAGTCCGGGTTGTACACCTACGGACGGCTCGGAGACGCAGGAGGACGGATTGCGACGCCTAGCGTCGGATCCGCCCACACCAGGGAGGGGTTGCTCGGGTATTTCAATTTCCGAACCATCTGCCATGGCCCCCGAAAAAGTTCAAGGGCAGCAAGCTTGGAGCGGGTTTATGGAGGAGCAGCATGAATCTCCTCAACCCACATTTCACAGACCGAGCAGGCTAGAGGGATAAAGCCAGCTTGCGAAAAACAAGGAGCATGGGGAGAACAAAGGCTGTGGCGGTCTGCAGAGATCCTGACTGTGCATCCGGATTCAACACACATGCGTTTGGTTTGAAAATAAAATAACGATAATAACCGTAGAAGGAGTAAAAGGGCCTGCCCCAACGGTGCCTGGGTACAACACCGAAGGGAAATATCTGCAGGAGAACAAGGAGGGCTCTCTACGGGAACACAAGCAGGAAACAAACTCACCGGTATGAACAAAAGGCGGGCAGTGGGGGGACCGGGCAGTCTGGTTCCGCGGAAAAAAGTGAACGTACGTAACGGGTGGCTGGCCTGCCAAGGGGTGAGGGGTAGGGAGGGGGAGGTGGAGTTGTCGACGCATGCACCCTTCCGGAAGTGGCCATATGACCAGGAGTGTGGTAGGGGATTACCGCTATAGCTTCACTGTGCAGGTTTCTTTCAGCCGATAAAATACATATTTATATCCATTCTCAGACATAGATAACTCTAGTGTTTCTATGTGAACTCTTTCCCAAGGTTTCTGTGGAATGGGATAGGTAAACACAGGGGCAGGTTTTGGTGTATCTCATTTCACTTTAACACATTTCAAACAATTCTATATATAATCGTATATAGCTTTCTTCATGCCTGGCCAAAAGTATTTAAGTTGTGCTTGTCTATAAGTTTTATCCTTCCCTGGATGTGAACTACAATCACTATCATGAAGTAACTTCAATATCTCTTTTATAAGAGTTTGTGATATTACCAACTGATTTACTGGACCTCTAGAAATATCTTTCCCACTTACAACTGTTTTTCTATACAAAAGTCCATTAGTGAAATGAAATTCTTCTAGTAGCTTTGGAGGATTTCCTCTTAGCTTCATCAAATACTTGGCTAATAAATCACGTGTCTTATCATCCCTCTGTTCTCTTACTAGCATTTCCTCATCTAAAGTTACGAACTCTTCTATACTACACACAAAATTAATCAACCCTATCATTGGTTGGCTAATGTTTCTAGAAAGTGCATCTGCCGCAACATTCTTTCTACCCGGAATATATTCAAATTTAGCTTTATAGCACTGAAGTACCGCAAACCATCTAGCGAGTCTGCCCCTAAGATTCTTATGCTTAAATTAGTTCTGAATAGCTGTATGATCAGTCCACACTCTAGTTGAATATCCCAGTATCATATCTCTAAAACTTTCTAATGAATATATCACTGCTAATGTTTATCTTTCTGTTATAGAACAGTTTCTCTCTGCGCTATTACAAAGTCTTGATGTGTAAGCTATTGCTTTCAAAGTTCCATTTCTCTATTGCATATGTATTCCTCCTAATTCTATGTCAGATGCATCAGTGTAAAGAATTAATTCTTTATCATAGTCTGGAAATATCAAAATTGGAGAACTCGTGAGTTTATCTTTCAATTTCCCAAAAGCTTTCTGGTGTTCAGGTCCCCACATGAACTTTGAGTCCTTCCTCAACAAAGAACTTAATTGATTAGCAATGTCAGCATATCGTTGAATAAATTTTCTATGATATCCTGTCAATCCCAAAAAACTTTTAATTTTTTTCTACATTGGTTGGAACTGGAAAATTCTTTACTGCTTCAACTTTTGAATTCACTGTACTAAGTCCATGTCTGTCTATCTTATGTCTCAAATAAATAACGCTGTCCTGCAAGAACTTACATTTCTTAAGTTTTACTTTCAATCCTGCTTCAACTAGTCTTGAGAATATCAAATCTAATTTCTTAAAGTGCTCAGCCACTGTCTGGGAAACTATTAAAATGTCATCTAGAAATACACTGGCAGTGTTTCTTAACAACCCATCTAGAACTGTATTCATGTAAGTTGATGGACTATCACATAACCCAAATGGTATTCGTTTGAAAACATAGTGTCCCGTTGGAGTAGAAAATGTTGTGAACTCTCGTGAGTCTTCATGCAACTTTATTTGCCAAAAAGCAGATTTGATATCTATAGTGCTAAAATGTCTATTCTCAGTTCCCAAACTTCTAAGAATGTCCCCTATTACTGGTCATGGTAACCTGTCACGTATGGTGTGCTTATTCAATCCCCTATAATCAATAACTATGCACATAGTACCATCTAATTTTGGCACCAAAATCAAAGGAAAGTTCCACTCACTATTACTGTGTTCACTAATATCTTGCGATAACATTTCAGTGATCAGTTTATCTAATATTGCTAATTTAGAGTGAG
This sequence comes from Oratosquilla oratoria, assembly GCF_046742065.1. Classification (NCBI taxonomy): domain Eukaryota; kingdom Metazoa; phylum Arthropoda; class Malacostraca; order Stomatopoda; family Squillidae; genus Oratosquilla; species Oratosquilla oratoria. The sequence continues at coordinate 384,868 of NW_027467457.1, read as the reverse complement.
GAACACTGTAAGCGGGAATGTAGATAGGCTGAGTTCCTGGTTTTAATCTAATCCGATGTTTTAAAAGTTGTTTTGCCTAAGGTGTCCCCCGGCAAAACAATTACTTTATTGTGCTTCACGAGCAAAGCAACTAAACTTTCATCCAACTCAGAGCAATTAGTAGGTTCTAGTTGATTCTTGTATTTCTTTCCTAACTCTATTTCTTCCTGTACTGAACAGATTGATGAAATTGGTAATTCCACCTCCTCAGTACTCTCATTTAAGATCTTAATGGGTTTTGTACACACCTGAAAACATCCTATTAATATTTCTACCATGTTCTTATTTGACTCTAAATCCCTGAGTCCAGTTTCAAACTTTTTAATCTAATTGATTCTGGGGTGGTTAAAATTTCAGAGTCTACAGTGATTCCTTTCAACTGCACTCTACCCTGTTAATTGCTTTAGAGTGTAATAATGCCAACCTTATTACGCCACTATCCACAATTTGCAAGGCTTCATTTGTAGTTGATGAATTAGTAATTTCTGGGATTTCTTGAATATCTGAGTTGGGTTCACTATATGTGGCTATACTTCCTGTTGGTCTGGACCGCTCGGCCTTGTTATCTAAAATAAAAATGTTATATTTTCTATCTATCTCTAGGAATTCTTTGATTCCTGTCACTGGTCTTAAGTCTGGTTGATTTAAAAATGGGATAAACTGTGATTTCACTAAAATCCCTAAGTCAGCAGGACATATGACCATGTTCTCTTTTCTCATAGTTGCAAATCCTATCAATGAATCTCCTGGAAAAACGGATTCTTCTACAGCTATCACTGGAATGTGTAAATGTTCATTTGTATATAAGACGACTTCTAGTTCAACCTTACCTAATGTTTTTAACTGATTTCCAGTTACTCCTTGCAATGAGTAATGGATTGGTTCCAAGATTTTCACTCCTGGTTTCAACTGGCTTAAAACTCTACTAGTTATAACATTAACTACAGATTCTGTATCAATTGATATTTCAATAGGTTTATTGAACACTCTACCAGTAGTGAGAGGTTCTACAGAAGTCCTTCCAATTGTAATTGTCAGTTTGTAACTATCTTTGATGTTGGAGTTTTTTTCACCCTTCTACCACTCTTAACACAATACTGTCTATTTGTATACATATGGGGAGTTCTGTAATATTGGTTTATTCTGTGTCTGGGGTTTTCCTCTTGTTTCCTGGTGCATACGAAAATTTCTACATTCATGTGTTCTATGCCCTATCTTTTTATGATACATACAGAAAGGTGGGTTTCTACACTGATACTCATCATGACCCTCATATTTGCAATTTCTACAAATAGTTCCATAATAACAGTCTTGTGCTTTATGTCCCCAAGTATTACAATTGTAACATACAATTCTAGTATCCCTGGATGGACTTCTAACTTTCTGTCTATGTCCTAATTCTCTTTTCTTATACTCACTTCTAGAGTTCCTAGTTTCTTTCTGTTGTCCCACTGTCATCACATATGGATTTATGATTCTGGTCTCACTGTACCCTTGAAGAAGATAATCTACCTCCCCTAAATTCATAGTTGACTTGAGATCTTTATACAGCTTTTCTGCCGTTAAATCATGAGAATTTTTTGTTAACAATCCAAATGTGATTATTTTTATTACCTGAGAAACTTTCATTTTGTAACTAGTTCTTTCTATCCAATCTGAATCTTTCAAGATAGAATTCATTTCTTTTGACCATCTATCTAATCTAGCTAAGTATTCTGAGTCTGATTCACTTGTTCTAACTTCTTTGATCATTCTAACCAAAGAACTGATAGGATCCTGATAACACTTTAACATAAAATGTTTAATGAAGGCTTTTTTATAGGCTTCATTTTGGTTGATATCTTCCATTTGCTGGAAAATTATGATAAACCTAGCTCTACCTTTCTCAGGATCTACATTCTCCTTTAAAATTTCTATTTTCCTTTTTCATCTGTTATATTTTTGCTTACAATTAATGTATCTATCAAGTTAAGGAACTTATTAACTCCTAAGGTGTTTTCATCACCGGTGAATTTGGGAATGTTTATATTTGAGGTATGTATTTCGTGCTTAAGCACGTTAGTATTAGTGTTACTCATACCTTCACTAAGTTGATTTAACTTGACTGCCTCTACGTTAGTCTTCCTTACGTACCTCATCTTCGTCGTTCATCAATCTCGTCGTTCGTCAGCCTCGTCGTTCGTCAGCCTCGTCGTTCGTCAACCTTGTCGTTCCTCATCAATCTTCGATGAAGATCGTCTTGTTCCACTCGTAGTCTGAAGACTCCTCGCTCTATTAACACAGGCTTGGTTGTGGTTGTACTCTGCGTGGTTATTGTGCTTGTACTGCC
>NW_027467457.1:372500-377500 GCF_046742065.1 Oratosquilla oratoria | reverse complement strand
ATTGATTGTCGATATTTGATCGACACTTATATATATATATACGTGTCTTGGCAATACTAGCCTTTTATGTTCTGTGAATTTACGTGTTTCGGACATTGTACTTTTCGCTAGTTTTGGCGACTTCTGTTTTTCGATCATTGTTTATTTGTATCTTTTTTAGAAGGAAATAATCATTCTTAAACAGAACTCTAGTTTTGAACCTGGCCCTTCCCCATAGGCGTCACAGGGAGTAAGGGAATTAGTCTGGCGACCTTGCCAAGGATCGAAGGATAGAAGTTCGTCAACAATTCTGGTAAGATGGAGATTCTCCAAGATTTCTTTGAGTCCCAAGACCTTAGAGTTTTGCTAAGTGCGGACGTTTCTCATTTGCTTGAGATAGGAAATATCCTAGAATTAGATTTGAGCGGATACACTGATAGGGCAGATATACTTAGAGTAGTAGTATCCCATTTAATTGAGAGGGATTTGTTACCCCCAGAGGCTATTCTATATACCCGTCCCCCTAGATTAGAGGATTCAGGACTAAGGTTAAGACTTAGAGAAATGGAATTGCAAAGTGAAGAGCGTAAGCTCAGAATGGAGTTAGAATTGAAAGCTAAAGAGGAAGAGACGAAGATTAGGTTGGCTGAAATTGAATTAAGTAGAGCAGGATTGAGTTCTGGAGTTAGCTCTTTCTCGCCTAGAGATTTTGATGTCACTAGATATATCAAATTAGTTCCCCAATTTTCGGAGAAAGAGCCGGAGACTTTCTTTGTGCAATTTGAAAAGATTGCAACTCAACTCAAAATCCCCCGAGAATACTGGACTATGTTAATGCAGTCTCGTTTCATAGGTAAGGCCCAACAGATATATTCTTCTCTTCCCCTGAGTGAAAACTCGTACGAAAGTGTTAAAATTCGGGTCCTAAAAGCGTATGAGTTAGTCCCAGAGGCATATAGGTTAAAATTTCGAAACTAAGAAATTGCCTCAAGTAACTTTTGTAGAGTTTGCGGCGATGCAAGAACGCCTTCTGGATAAATGGTGTACGGCTAGTGAAGTCGATTCTCTAGAGGAATTTCGAGAATTAATTTTAGTGGAACAGTTTAATTCACAGCTAGATGCAGATCTTAGGGTTTATCTAGAAGTTCAGAAACCAAATAGTTTGTCTAAAGCTGCTATATTAGCAGAAGAGTATGCCCTGACTCACTCAAAGAAATACAAAACGGCAGATACAGACAACTTTAAGAGGACTACTTATAACACAAATACTAAGAGTACACCCACTCAGAATTCAAAACCCGAAGTTACACACACTAATTCTTACAAGTCCTATCCAAACTACCGAGACTTACATTGCACTTGGTGTAACAAGCACGGACATACAGTCTCTACCTGTTTCAAGAAACAAGGTAAATCCATGCATGCTAACCAAAGAACAACGTTAACTCACAACACTAACTGTGTTTCTGATAGTCAGTTTCAAGAAAAACCCGCTAGTCCTCCCAAAGCTATGCCATTAGAACTAACTTCCAAACCTCCAGTATTGTCTAGTAATGCTAGTTCCACATGTGGTATTAAGATGGAAGTAGACCCGTGTTTTCTACCTTTTATTTCGACAGGAACAATATCCACGACAGAGCATGACGCTCCTATACAAGTGTCCATTCTTAGAGACACGGCAGCTAAACAGAGTCTCATACTGGCTCAAGCTCTTACTAATCCACAACTAACTTACTTACATTCTGATGTACTCCTAGATGGAATCGGTGGAACCCGTAGATGTCCTTTGCATAAGATATATCTAACTTCCGATTTAGTCACAGGTCCTGTTGAAGTAGCGGTAATAGACTCATTGCCAGTTCCAGGGATCCAGCTACTTTTAGCTAACGACCTTGCAGGTAGCAAAGTAACCTTGCCCATTGTTACAGAATCTCCTAACCTTGTTCTAGATTCCCCTCTTGATAACCTTGATCTTTATCCTGCTTGTGCAGTAACTCGGTCCCAGAGTAGAAAGGTAGATGAAGAAGACTCTTTCGATTTAACATGCTTATTTTCCTCAGAGCCAGAGACATTAACCATTACAGATCCTCTCCCCTTAACGAGAGAAAATTTGTTAAAGGAGCAGAAGAGCGATGAGACTCTTGTCCCGCTCTTCGAAAAGGCTGCCACTGAGGCAGAGGTAAATGACATTGACAGAGGTCTTTACATTCGTAAAGGCGTTCTGATGCGTAAGTATCGCCCAGCAGCTACCCCAGCTGACCAAATCTGGGAAGAAGTACACCAAATTGTTGTCCCCACTTCCTATAGAGAGAAAATCTTAGATTTAGCCCATTCTTCCGCTTTATCAGGACACCTAGGTGTCAGGAAGACCTTAAAAAGAGTAAGTGCTCATTTTCATTGGCCTACTGTGGTCAAAGATGTCTCAGATTATTGTCGTGCTTGCCCCACATGCCAGTTGGTAGGTAAAAGCAACAAACCAATTCCAGTAGCTCCTTTGCACCCCATTCCCGCTATAGGAGAACCTTTTTCCAAAATTTTGATAGATGTTGTAGGACCTCTTCCTCCTTCTAAGAAAGGATTCAGATATATTCTTACTGTTATGTGTTTAGCTACCAGGTATCCCGAGGCTATTCCCCTCAAAGATACCAAAGCAAAAACAGTAATCAAATCACTGTTGAAATATTTTACATTAGTAGGTTTCCCTGTTGAGATCCAAAGTGATCAAGGAAGTAATTTCCTGTCTAAATACTTTAAGAATTCATTGATTGAGTTAGGTGTCATGCACACCACTTCCTCACCTTATCATCCACAGTCTCAGGGCGCCTTGGAAAGGTTCCACGGCACTTTGAAAAGCATGATGCGTAAGTTTGTACAAGAACAGGAGAAGGATTGGGAAGAAGGCCTTCCCTTCCTTTTGTTTGCTGCTAGGACTGCTGTTCAAGACAGTTTAGGTTGTAGCCCAGCTAGTCTACTCTACGGACATGATGTCCGGGGTCCTCTCAAGATGGTAAAAGAGAAGTGGATGGAAGAAGACGTCCAAGTCCCGTCCCTCCAGTATCTCTCTCAAATTCAAGAAAGACTGGTAACTGCCTGGAAGATTGCTAGGGAGAATCTAGAAAATTCTCAAAGGAAAATGAAGGTAAAGTACGACCGAAAGGCTAAACCACGTAGTTTTTCTCCAGGAGACCAAGTGTTGGTCTATCTCCCAGTAGCAGGTGAGCCCCTTATGGCCAAGTACCAAGGGCCTTATACTATTTTAGAAAAGGCCAGTAGCTTAAACTACATTATTCACACTCCGGAAAAAAGAAAAACTAAGAGGTTAGTACATATCAATACTTTAAAACCCTTCTACCACAGAATACCCATTGCCAGCCATAGATGTTGTAGATGAGACGGAGAGATTTTTCCCTCAGCCAGAACTGCCTCTTCAAAACTCCAAGATATTAGAGGACCTCGACTCTAAGGTAAACCACTTAGAACCTTATCAGCGATGTTCATTGAAGAAACTACTTCTCAAATTCCCTTCCCTATTCACTGACAGTCCGAGACAAACGGAGTTAGTTCAGCATGAGATAAAATTGGTCTCGCAGGATCCTATTAAACTGCCCCCATATCGGTTAAACCCGACCAAGAGAGAGTGCCTACGTAAAGAGGTAAATTCTTTGATTGATCAAGGTATTATAGAACCTTCACATAGTCCTTGGAGTTCACCATGTATTTTGATTCCTAAATCTAACAATACTTACAGGTTAGTAGTTGATTACCGAAGGGTAAATGAGAAAACTAAAGCTGATGCATACCCCTTACCTCGGATTGAGGATATCATAGATAACTTAGGGACAGCTACCTTTCTCACTAAATTAGATTTCTTGCATGGGTTTTACCAAATAAGCCTCCACCCTGATGCGAAGGAAATTACTGCCTTCGTGACCCCTGACGGTTTATACCATTTCAACGTTATGCCTTTTGGTTTGAGAAACTCTCCTGCAACCTATCAACGTTTGATAAACACACTTATTACAGGTTTGCCAGGAGTAAGGAGTTATTTGGATGACATTATTATCTACAGTAAAACATGGGAGGAACATTTAACCCAACTTTATAATTTCCTCAGCAGAGCTGATCAAGCTCGCCTCACCTTGAACTTGGCCAAGAGTGAGTTTGGACAAGCCCAGGTGGCTTATTTAGGACATGCAGTCGGCAACTCCATGGTTAAACCCCTGGACCTCAAAGTGAAGGCTATTACCAACCTACCTAGACCTACTAACCGCAGGGAAGTAAGAAGGGTGTTGGGAATGTTCGGGTATTATCGCCGTTATTGCAAAATTTTTGCAAAGATAGCTGAACCCCTGACTAATCTACTGAGAAAGGACCAACGGTTTCAGTGGACCCCGACATGCGATCAGGCCTTCGTGCAACTTAAATCCCTATTAAAGCATAGCCCAGTACTGATAGCCCCAGACTATACTCTGCCCTTTCATCTCTATACAGATTCCAGCGAAGTAGGGATTGGAGCGGCTCTGCTACAAGAATGTCATGGTACCAAACGTGTGGTAACATACTTCAGCCGTAAACTGAAACCTTCACAGCGCCATTACTCCACTATTGAGAAGGAATGTCTGGCCCTCATAGAAGCGTTCCGGCACTTCGAACCCATCATCGGAGGTCACTTCGAGATACACCTCCACACGGATCACAATCCTCTGGTGTATCTTAACCGAATGGCGAATACGAACCAGAAACTCACCAGATGGTACCTGGAACTCCAGGGAGTCCCCATTTCCTTTCATCACGAAGCCGGAACACGTAACGTTTTAGCCGATACTCTCTCCCGTTGCGTGTCTCTTGAGGAGGGAGGAGTTACGACTACAGACTCGTCGTAGTGAAGATTTCATTCAGACGCACATGCGCGCATGTACGTATGTGTAACTCGGACTATGCCGGCCGTTCCCACGGTAGGCTTGGTGGACTTCTCGACATCCAACTGTCAGTAATCGACGTAAGAATACTGTTAAAGTGAT
>NW_027467457.1:357500-365000 GCF_046742065.1 Oratosquilla oratoria | reverse complement strand
TGTGTGTGTGTGTGTGTGTGTGTGTGTGTGTGTGTGTGTGTATGTGTGTGTGTGTGTGTGTGTGTGTGTGTGTGTGTGTGTGTGTGTGTGTGTGTGTGTGTGTGTGTGTGTGTGTGTGTGTGTGAGTGTGTGTGTGTGTGCGTGCGTGTGCGCGCACGCGTTTGTATGTGTGCAAGATTCACAATGATCCTAAATTTTGCTGGACTCGTGATCTTCAGTATGAAACTTCATATTTTGTATATAGATCTATGGCAATGCTGAGGCCTAACCCACACACCATAAGGAGAGAAGGCAGTGGCAGCTTTTGACTCGTCAAATCTTTAAAGCCTTGAATGGTACTTGTTCTTGGGTCTGTCGTCGTTAACCCTTGACATTACCCATTACAACAATAGACCATATATGCGTGGGTGGGTGGGTGTATTTGCTTGATTACCTTTACCTGATTGCAATCTCCAATCGATTTGTGGATTACTGTCTCTTTTTTATGCACCGGGATAGGAGGGAATAGAAGGAAGGGTAGTGAGTGGTGGGATAATGAACTGAAGACGGTAGTAGAAGGAAAGAAGTAAGAGATCAAGGATTGGTTACAAAATAGGACAAGAGAAATATATGAGAGGTACAAAGAAAAAGAAGAGAAGCAAATCATAAGATAAAAGAGGCAAAAAGGAGAACAGATGTAAATTGGGGGAGGCGTATGAGAGAAAAATTTAAAAGTAACAAAAAGATAGTTTTAAAGGGAAATAAGAGGGGAAGAGGAGGTGAGATAAGAAGACAAGTAAAAATAAAAGGAACAGATGGACAGATGTTTACGGAATAGGAGGCAGTAAGTGGAAGATGGGTGGAGTATTTTATAGAGCTGATGAATATGGAGGAGGATAGGGAGGGATTGGTGGTAGCAGTGGGAGACGCTAAGGAAATGACGGTAATGGGAGAGGAGAACAGAGGAGAAATAAAAAATTATGAGGTACAAGTAGTTTTTAAAATTATGAGAGCAGTAAAACGCATGGGTTAGATGGGTGTCGTGTGGAGTGCCTGAAATAATAAAGGAATGGCTAGTGAGGTTGTTTAATATGTGTCTAGGGGTGGGTAGAGTTTCGGAGGACTGGAGTAGTGTCTGTACAGTTCTGCTTTACAAGGAAAAATGGGAAAAATATGATTATAATAATTTTAGAGGAATCATTTTATTTAGTGCAGTTGGGAAGACTTATGGGAGGGTGTTAATTGAGAGGATTAGGAGAGGAACAAAGGGAGTAAATGGTAGAGGACAGTGTGGGTTTAGTAAAGGAAGGGGATGCTTGTGTAATATTTTTGTGATAAGGCAGAAATATGAGAAAGATTTAGCAAAAGGTAAAAAATATTTTATGGGGCCTATTTGGCAAATAGTTATTAGAATGAAGAGAGCACCTAAGGCACCTGGGGTAGATGATTGTCATGCGGAGTGTCTGAAGAAGGGAGGTAAAATAATAGTGGACTGGCTGGTGAGGTTGTTTAATGTGTGTCTAAGGGAGGGCTGAGTTCTAGAGGACTGGAGGACTGCCTGTATAGTTCCACTTTATAACGGAAAAGGGGGGCACATGTAAGAGTAGTAGTTTCAGTGGGATCGCTTTGTTGAGTGTATTTGGGAAGGCTTATGGGAGGGTTTTGATTGAGTGGATTAAAATAGGAACAGAAAGGGCAATTGGTACGGATAATTGTTGGTTTAGGGATGGTAGGTGTTGCATGGATCAGATTTTTGTAGTGAGACATATATGTGAGAAAGATTTAGAAAAAAGATAAGGATATTGCTTGTGCCTTTGTATATTTGAAAAAGTCTTCTGATATGATGGACAGGAAGGCAGATATATGGAATCGGAGGAAAGGTACTCAGGGCAGCCAAGATTTTTTATAAGAGTAGAAAAGCCTATATTAGAATTAGAAATGGAGAGAGCGAGTGGTTTGAGATAAAGGTGGGACTGCGTCAGGTCAGTGTCATGTCGCCATGGCTGTTCAATGTGTACATGGATGTGGTGGTGCAAGAGGTAAAGGTGAGGGTAATGGGCAGGGGATTGGAGATGGTTAAAGAAAATGGGGGAAAACCGGAAGGTGAACCAGTTGTTGTTTGCTCACGACAATGTGCTTGTGGCAGAGTAAGAGGAGGGATTAAAGGAGTTGGTGACGGAGTTTGGGAGGGTATGCGATAGGAGAAAGTTGAAGGTAAATGTGGATAAAAGTAAGGTTAGGAGATTACAAGGGGAGGGGATGGCAGCAATTTGGAAGTAATTCTTAAAGGTAAGAGGCTGGAGGAAGAGGGTAGTTTGACGTACTTGGGGTCGCATGTGGCAGGGAAGATAGAAGTGTAGGTGGAGATAAAATGTACATTGAGAGAAGCAAGTAAGTGCCTTGGGGAATTAAAAAGGGTAACGAGAAATAGGCATCTGGGAATGGATGCTAAGAGGAGATTATATGAAGGGGTGATTGTGCCGACAACACTGTAGAGGGCAGAGGTAGAATTTAAGAGAGGTAGAATTTTTTTTAAACGTGTTTGATATGAAATGTGTGAGAAGTATGGTAGGGTTTAAAAGGCTTGATAGAGTTAGAAACAAGAATGTGAGGAGGAGAGCTGGGATGGAAAAGGAAATGGAAGGTAGGGTTGATGAAAGAGTATTGGGATGATTTGGACACATGGAAAGAATGAGTGAAAAAATATTAGTAAAAAAAAGGTGCGGAAGACAGAGGTAGAGAGAGTGAACATGAGAGGGCGACCAAGGATGAGATGGATGGATGGATGGGGCGAAAGGGGAGTTGAGCAAGGAAGGGAGAAGGTAGGAGGTAGGGGTAAGTGGAGAATTGCTGTATATAGATGATACTATGGTGCAAGGAAAGGAGTGGGTTGGAAATTGGGGTGGTTAGGGAGTGATTATGTGTGAATGGTATTTTGACGCAGTCCGAAGGGACTTCTCCCCGTCTTCTATTTTTATGCATGAGGGGCGGAAAGGGGGAGGGGGGTTCCCGATTAAGTCAATTGGCACTGCTGTTGGTGTGTTATGTCTTGTTGCATTGCTTCTGATCCAGGGCAGTGAGTGGGAGACAGGGATGATCCGCCATCAATGAGGAGCTAAGATGAGAGGGAGGAAAGGGATGGGAGTAGAATGGGTGGGTATGAAGTGGGTGGGAGTGGGTATATGATTTTTGACTTTGATTGCCGCCCTGGTAAGGGTGAAAAATCCCTTGGTATATGGATGGATAGATGGGTATGGATTTGGAAAAGGCTTATGAGAAGGTAGAGAGGAAAGAGCTGTGGGAGGTATTTCAGATATGTAGGATTGGAGGAAAGCTATTAAGGAAAGTCAAGAGTTTTTACAAGAGTAGTAGAGCCTGTGTTAATTTTGGATATGGAAAGAACGAGTGATCTAAAGTAAAGGTGGGGGGTGCTCTACTACTCTCGTAAAAACTCTTGACAGCTTTTAACAGCTTTTCTCGTATCCCATATATCTGCAATACCTCCCGCAGTGCCTTCCTGTCTACCCTGTCATAATCCTTTTCCAGATCCATAGAAGCTCATAAAACATCCTTACCTTTTCCTATAGCTTTCTCGCATATCTGTCTTACCACAAAAATCTGATCTAACCAACCCCTACCTGTCCTAAACCTACACTGCTCCTCACCAATTACTCCCTCTGTTCCTCCCCTAATCCTCTCAATCAAGACTTTCCTATAAGCCATCCCAACTTCACTTAACAAGCTGATCCCTTTGAAACTACTACCCTCATACTTTTCCCTCTTTTCCTTGTAAAGTGGAACGATACAGGTACTCCTCCAGTCCTCCGGCACTCTACCCTCTCTTAAACAAGTATTAAATAACCTCACCAGCCAGTTCACCATCACTGTACCTCCTTTATTCAGACATTCTGCATAGCATCCATCCAACCCAGGTGCCTTACCTGCTCTCATCATCTTAACAGCTGCCGTTACTTCATCTTTACTTATTTCTCCTCCATTTTCCTCACTCATCACAGTCATTTTTAGCTCTTCCCTCTGCAACTACCTTTCCCTCCCTATCCTCCCTCATATTTAGCAACTCCCTAAAAATTCTGCCCACCTTCTTCTCACTGCCTTCTCTTCCATTATCATCTCTCCATCTGCACCTTTCACTTTTTCTTCTCTACTTGATTCGCCTCCTGTTTCTCTCTTAATTTCTTTCCAAAACATTTTTTATTACTTTCAAATTTTTCTGTCATACTCTTACCACATTTCACATCTGCTCTCCTCTTTGCCTCCTTTATCTTATGCATTACTTCTCTTTTCTTTACTTTGTACCTCTCATATGACTCCCTCGTTCTAATCTTTAACCAATCCATGAAAGCCTGCTTCTTCTCTTCTACACCCTTCTTTGCTTCCTCATCCCACCACTCACTACCCTTCCTTTTATTTCCTCCCCCCCTGTAAGGGGCCGGTAGATGGAGGTAGACAATTAGGTAGATGGAGAACACGAATGCTAATAATGTTGTGAAACACCGGCCGACTCTGAAGTGCTAAGTCGCGGATTTGTTTAGTCGCCGTCCTGTCTAGGTAAACAACAGCCGATAAGCGACATAGCTGAGTCAGACTCGCGTTAGTTTAGATTTGACTGTTTTTATAAACAAGCTATTTTTCGTTTGACAAATGCTGAGGTAAACGATATTGCTTGTGACAATGTAACAGCCTTCCGGATTGGAGGAAGAGGTTGAGAAGGAGAAAAATTATTGGTGGATGGATTTAAAGTCACGCCCATAAGGTGTGACACTTATTTGAGAAGTAAGAGGAGATTGGATGAGAAAAATTAGTGACGTCAGACGAAGGTGGCTTGGCGTATGATATGGAGATCTCGCCAGACGAAGACGGGAAGAAGAGAGAGACTCTGTGTGTAACCTAAGACAGTGTAAATTTAGTGAGAAGAAAAGAAAAAGAATTCCATCACTTTCCTTAACCTAAGGACTGGACTGAAGTATGAGAAGTACAAGGCATGGGGCCTACTGAATAAGAGGAACTTGGAATTAGTGAAACTGACGTAACGAAGGCATGGGCCTTGTGAGTGAATTACTAGACTAGAAGTGTTATCGGTCGAGGACCGACACCCCCCTCCCCATCTTGTTCCACACACCATCTTTGCACACCATATGACTCCTTTCTTGAACCATCCCTATTCCTCCTTTACTCCTAGTTCTACTCTATCCTTCATTCCCTCCCATTCCTCTCTCACCAGCTTCTTATACTTATTTTCCTTTTCTTTTTCATTTAAGCAGTTCACTCTAAGTAACTCCCTACCTTCTGCCCTTTTCTTCTTTCTCCACCTATTCTCCATTCTCACCTTACATTCCACCAAAAAATTATCTGATATCACCCCACTCTCTCCCTTTAGAAATGTACATCCTTAACTCTTCTTACTATACTCCTGGTTACCACTATATAGTCTATTAACGCTCTATCTACCACCCTTCCATGCACCACTCTCTTCCATGTGTGCTTATGCTTGACTTTCTTCCTAAACAGTGCATTTGCTATCAACTCTCTTTCTAGACACATCTCCACCATCAACTCTCCACTAGGATTTTTTCCTGTAACTCCATACTTCCCAACCACTCCATCTATTGGTCACTTTCCTACTCTAGCATTAAGGTCTCCCAATACCAATACATTGACATTTCTCCTCAATCCATCTATGCACTCATATAAATCCATCCAAAAATCCTCCCTTTCCTCTACGCTTTTCTCACTACCAAACCCATACCCACTTACAAAAAACCACACCTCCCTTCCCAGCTTCACCTTCATCCACATTAACTTTGAAGAAACCTCCTTCCATTCCACTACACGCTTACCTATCTCTTCACTTACTAGTATAGCCAACCCTTCTCTCCCTCGTCCTCTCTTCACTCCTGAGCACCTCCCAACTATACTAACAAACTCACACTCGCCCCTCCTTTCAATTTACTTTCACTCAAGGCCAACACATCCATCTTTCTTCTCACAAACAAACTGCCTATTTGTTCCCTTTTACTCTCATCTGTACCACATATGCCCACACTATAAGACCCAAACCTTAGGGTACTGGCTGGAAAACACTTAGACCCTCTTATAGCTTTCCTTTTTTTTTTTTTTTTTTTTAAGGAAATGTCACCTTTGGGGCTACAGGTAGCAGGATTCCTAGTCCTATCCCCGTCCCGTGTTTTTTCGTCTCGTACGACTCAAATAGGAAGACTTGGTGGGGTGGTAGGGGAGTTAAATGCGAGGGCAATGGGCTGGGGATTGGAGATGGTTAAAGAAAATGGAGAAAAATGGAGGTGAGCCAGTTGTTGTTTGTTGAGGACATTGCGCTTGTTGCAGGGTCAGGGTGGGGATAAATACAATCAGTAACGGAGTTTGGTAAGGTGTGCGATAGGAGAACGTTAAGGATAAATGTGGGCAGGGGTAAAGTGATGAGATGTACTGGGGGAGGGGAGGATAGCAGATATTTGGAGCTAAGTCTTAAAGGGGGAAAGTCTGGAGAAAGTGATTAGTTTTAGGCATTTAAGTTCGCGTGTGGCAGGAGAGGGAGGAGTATAGGTGGACGTAAATTGTAGATATAGAGAAGCAAGTAAATGCTTTGGGGAATTAAAAAGTCTAAAGAAAAATAGGCATCTGGGAATGGATGCAAAGAGAAGATTATATGAAGGTGTGATTGTGGTGACGATACTGTGTGGTGCGGAGAAGAAGTTTAAGTGTCTGGAAAGTATGGTAGGTGTTGCAAGGTTGGATAAATTTAGAAACGAAGAGGTGAGGAAGAGAATGGGGGTAGAAAAGGATATTTCAGATAGGGTTGATGAAAGAGAATGCGATGGTTTGGACATATGGAAGTAATGAGCGAAAGTGGTGTGAAAGGCATAGGTGGATGAAGTGGACTTGAGGGGACGACCGAAGATAAGATGGATGTGGTTAAAGGGGACTTGAGCAGAAAGAAGAAGGCAGGGTATAGGAGTAAGTGGGGAAAGACTATATATAGGTGATACTGTGAAACAAGAATGGGGTTGGGTAGGGGATGGGGATAGGGAGTGGTCATGTATAAATTATATTTTGATGCAGCTCAAAGATATTTTTCCCCGTCTTCTTTGCTTACCGCATGAAAGGACGGAGAGGGGGTCGCCGATTGTGAAGCGATTATTACTGTGGATGTACTGTGTCTTGCTGGATTGCTTCTGACCTAGGGCAGTGGGTGGGACACAGGGATGACCCTTCATCCGCGAGAAGTTAAGATGAGTGGGAGGAAATAGTGGGTACGTGCCTTTTGTCTTGGCTGCCTCCGTTATAAAAAAAATCTTTGATATATAAAATGAAGAATCGAAAAACTTAGTTCTAACATTTTTTTTTATGGATTCAAATTAAGTTCTGTGTATTTTTGGTTATACCAAGAGTTAATGTATCTGTATGGAAAATATCGTGATATGATTAAGGTATAATGACTTATTTTTACCCAACGCATAACAGGACATATTCCTTTTAGATAGT
>NW_027467457.1:325000-350000 GCF_046742065.1 Oratosquilla oratoria | reverse complement strand
AAGAAAGGAGATGAAAAGAGTCCAAGTGACTCACACAGAAAGGGAGAGAAGAAAGAAGAGGCAAAGAGTCTAAGAGACTCACACAGAATGGGAGAGAAGAAAGGAGAGGAAAAGAGTCTGAGTGACTCAGACAGAAAGGGAGAGAAGAAAGGAGAGGAAAAGAGTCTAAGTGACTCATACAAGATGGGAGAGAAGAAAGGAGATGGAAAGAGTCTAAGTGACTCACACAGAAAGGGAGAGAAGAAAGGAAAAGAAAAGAGTCTAAGTGACTCGCACATAAAGGGAGAGAAGAAAGGAAGTGGAAAGAGTCTAAGTGACCCACACAGAAAGGGAGAGAAGAATGGAGATGGAAAGAGTCTATGTTACTCGAACATAATGGGTGAGAGGAAAGGAGAAAAGAGTCCCAGTGACCTACAAAGAATTGGAGAGAAGAAGGGAGAAACAAGGGGTCCCATTGTTTTACAGGGAGTGCGACAGAAGGAGGTGGAGGCAATGAGCCCCTGTGGTCTACAGAGAGTTGGCCCCGATTTGAGAAATCGAAAGGAATGAGTGTTGAGTGGGAGTGAGTTGTCAGAGGAAACTATTTAAAGTCGGGAGTACTATTCCGCAAGTGGGTGGTTAGTACCTGCCATACTGATGGCGCAGTATGGTCTGAAAGGCGACAAATGATATTGCCAAAGGTCTACAGGGAAGGAGTTATGCAGTTAGGGCATGATAATTCCTTTGCAGGACATAAATGTGATCCTAGAGTGATGAAGTCGGTGGAGGCAGCGAGAAGTAGGTTGACCTCATGTTGGCAGAGAGCTAGAGAAACCTTAAAGAGTGTTCAAGAGCGAGTGAAGCAAAATTATGATAGGAAGGCGAAAGTGCGAGATTTTAAACAAGGAGCAAGGTTCAGCAACCCATATGACGTAACAAAGCGAGTAAGAGAACTGAACTATGTTATTGCCACTCCTGGTAGGAAACGGAAGCAGCAGTTGTGTCACCTCAGTATTATGAAAGCGTACAAGGAGAGGGACAAGAGTGATGTGGGTGCGTATGGCGGTAGTGTGCATGCTGTTTCCATCGTGCCTGAGGAAGACGAGGACTCGACCTTCCCCACTTTCGAGATGACGTGGAAGGCGAATGCAGATGTGTGGCCACAGGTGGTGAGCCAACTGGATCATCTTTCGGCTGGGCAGCGAGAGGACTTACTGGAGTTGCCGTGACGATAGCAGGAGAACTTTCGGGATGCCCCTGGGAGGACTCACCTGACGCTGCCCGACGTGGACGGGGAAAATGCGACGCCCATCAAGCAAGCCCCGTATCGTGTGACCTCGCAATAAGTGGCTATCATTGAGGAAGGAACAAAGTTCTAGTGGTCTGAGACTTATAACTCCGTTTTGTTCAAGCTAAGAGCGTAAAAAAGGATTTGCCTCAATAATCTTAGCAATTAAGTATTTTGTTGTGCATGTCCATGTTGGTGCCCATGTAACGGTTTTCACAGACCATCATCCCTTGAAGTACCTTAACAAGTTTAAAGATAAGAACCTCCGCTTGACCAGGTGGAGTTTGTTTTTGCAGGAGTATCATTTAGACGTTCGTCATGTATGAGGGATTTTTTTTTCTTTTCATTTTTTACCTTAAAGAGGGAGGTGTCACATATATTCACATATTTGTGAGGATTTGAATAGAATTATAACTTTGGATAACGGCGTCACTTGCGATTACGTGGGTATCCGGTTACAGAGAACGAGTACGGAGGACGCGTGGGAAAGAGGCCCATACAATTAAGTGTTTGTTCTTCGTTTTGCGTAACACTCAGCCTAGAGCGGCGCAGAACGTTTCATTTAACTTGACCAATCAGGTTCAATCTCCATAGACGCAATTCCTATGGGCCAATCAGAGGATTTTTGTAGAAGGAACCAGGGCGCCTTGGACGTGTCAGAGAGGTCATTTTAATACACGAAGTGCCATGTAGAGGTTGTGTCGCCTCGGGAGAATTGTCGGCTGATGTAAATCCTCTGTACTCCCCCTGTATTATCTGTAAGATAATTAACTCAGAATTTCATTTAGATGTTGTGTGAAGTCTGGCAGTGACGCGGGACGCCTAGACATTGTATTCGTTGGTAATTAAATTATCTAACCAATTAAATTTTCTTTCACCCCGTTAAAAGTTTTACGAACGGGAACCTTCTGTTTAGACACTTATTTACTCAATTGTATGTCCATTGATTATTAATCACTCATGTAATCCTATTAATTTTAATGAATAGTGTTAAGCTTTCTAACTGTGTTTTTTCACTTTTTCACTATACCAAAAAGTGAATGGAATCCTTATAATTTCTTAAAGTTACCCAAAGACTTGGGAACTCATTTCATTCACTCTAAATGTGTTAAAAGTCAGATGTGTGAGCGAGATTCCCAACAATATATATATATATATATATATATATGTGTGTGTGTGTGTGTGTGTGTGTGTGTGTGTGTGTGTGTGTGTGTGTGTGTGTGTGTGTGTGTGTCTATTTGTATATATATATATATATATATATAAATATATATATATATATATATATAAATATATATATATATATATATATATATATATATATATATATATATGTGTGTGTGTGTGTGTGTGTGTGTGTGTATGTGTGTGTGTGTGTGTGTGTGTGTGTGTGTGTGTGTGTATGTGTGTGTGTGTTTGTGTGTGCGTGTGTGTGTGCGTGTATGTGTGTGTGTGTGTGTGTGTGTGTGTGTGTGTGTGTGTGTGTGTGTGTGTGTGTGTGTGTGTGTGTTTGTGTGTGTGTGTTTGTGCGTGTGTGTGTATGTGTATACATGTACATATATATATATATATATATATGTATATTTTATATATATATGTATATATATATATACATATATATATATATATATGTTCACTATAAACCCACTGTCAGAGAAATAATAACGGAAATAAAGGGAAACTGTATATTTCGACTACTGTCTGTAGTCCTCTTCAGCAGAATGCTTACAGAAAGTTAAGATGCAAGTTTATATAGGGTGGTGAGGTAGTACATAAAAGGGGGATGGGGCAAAGTAGGGGGACTCAGGTTACATGCCCTTGAAATAGTCGTGTCGCGGAAGGACAATTATTGCTATTATGTCCGACCGCTTTTGACAATAATTTGTTTACAGCTAGCTTCGTAATACAATCTGGGGGCCATTGTCCTTTTGAGGTATTAAAATTAGGATGATGTTTTATTAGGGAAGATTCTACAATTTTCCTTCGATAGCTACAGTGTGATTTAAAAATAATTGATGCATTATCCCAATCCAATCTATGGTCTTTTGGCTGGCATGAAGGAACACAGCGGAGTTAACTTGTCCATATTTTATGGAGTTTTTATGTTCCTTTAATCTCGTGGACAAATCCCTGCCAGTTTGGCCCCAGTAAACATCATCACAGTCTTTACAAAGTAATTTATATACCCCGGAATTTTGATCCACATTATCCCTCCGGTGTACATTAACTACCTTTCTAAAAATGCTGTTTGGATAATTGTAAACAAATTTAATTTGGTTATTAGTGTTTTTTTGAAAGAACGAAGCAAGATTGCTTCATTAGACTTTGATGCATCATTCTACCGAGTGATAATAGCTACAAGGAACCTCAAATTCCAGTGCCGTAGTGAACATACATACAAATGCCTTTCCAGGCTGGCCTTTGGGAAAGCCTTTTACGTAAGTGAAAAACATAAAAATAGACTTAATAAGAAACTTATTACATTATGTAATAACAGTGCTTGGACTAAGCTCTCTCTTACGGACAATGTGACTAACCTCTCGGATGAGATTCTCTCAAGATACGAACAAGAAGTGTTAGGCTTAGGGGTTAATTTTGCCATGAAACCAGATAAAAGTCATACTTTGGACTACATTGTAGGTTTTGATAAATTCATGGCAGCGAATGATTATAACAAAGACCTACAGTGTTTAAAAGGAGTACTTTTGCAAGGTATTATGGATTGTAATAAGGGAGACACTGGTTTTCCTAAAAGATCGAAATTGGCTGTCGAACATCTCACCAAACGTAAAAATATCATCATCACAAGAGCCGACAAAGGAGGTAAAATAGTAATTCTTAATCAAAAAGACTATGTCACAAAAGCCCTTAATATGTCAGCTGATAAGGACACCTATGAAAGCCTTACTAAAAATCTCCTTAGGAATACCTCCGCAGAGTTTAACAAGAAAGCCCGGAAAATAGTAGGAGACGAATTATTTGATAATTTAAGAGTCATTAACCCTCAATTACCTAACTTTTATGGGCTTCCTAAATTACATAAAGAAGGCATCCCTCTGAGGCCAATTATCTCCAATAGGAATTCGTGTACAAGTAATGTATCAAAATGGCTCACAGGGATTTTGTCACCATTTGTGGGAAGTTTCTTAAACTCTCACATTAAACACTCAGAAGATTTTGTGAGTAAAATTAAAAGACAAATTATACCTACAAATAGCAAACTACTAAGTCTCGATATAGTTTCCTTATTCACAAATGTAAACACGGAAGACATCTTAAGTTTTTTGGAAACCAAACTGCACCCATATCAAGACAAACTTCCACTTTCAGTATCAAAGATAATTAGCCTGACCCGTTTATGTATCAATACCAATGTTTTTACTTTCAATAATTCTTATTTTAGACAAAGATATGGTTGCAGTATGGGTTCTAACCTTTCACCCGTGTTAGCCAACCTATACATGGAATATTTTGAAAGTACTTTATTACCTAAGATTAAACCACCTGACATGTTTTGGTTCAGATATGTTGATGATATTTTTACACTTTGGAACGACATGTGGGGTTCTTTTGATGAATTTTTTGATAGATTAAATAAATTAGCTAAGAATATTAATTTTAAGGTCGAATGGGAAGAAGGAGGTAGGATCCCATTCCTGGACATTTCGGTCATAAGAGGCCCGGACCAATTGTCCTTTACAGTGTACAGGAAGCCTACCCACACAGGAAATTACCTACACTTTTTTAGCAACCATCCGGTGTTGCTTCAGGCCTATTTCTCAGAGCTCTTAGGATTTGTAGTCCACATTTCTTGCAAATAGAATTTGATATTATCAATAAACAACTCTCAAACGTAGGTTATCCGGAATGGTTCTTAATGAAAGCCCTACATAAAGCTGTTGGAAGGTTGGTTTGTGGGCTTCCAAACACTTTCATGGCTCTTCTCTTTATTTGGGTCTGCCTAGTTCTGTCAGGAAATTGTGCACTGGTATATTCTTACCATTAAACAAAGGGAGGGTCGATTCGTCTTTTATGAGAGTAACTAAATTTTGGGTAGGCGCGGCAGTTGCACCTTGTCCCGAGGAGCTAGCCTGTTGCTGTTGTGGCTGTTGTTGTTGTTGTTGTTGCTGGTCTTCCATGTCTTGCGGGATCTGTGCCGATTGGCTACGTGTAACGGGTCTGTTTTTTATTGTGTAAGGGTGGTGGTCACTATGTTGCATTTACGAATTTTTTCTAAGTCCACTAGGTGGACTTATAAAACGGAAATATATCTACTTACCCAAGTTGACGTATGGAGGGAACGGGTGATGGGCGGTTGCGGTCGCCCACAGGGTGATGGAGGAAAGGGTGATGGGGAGTTGTGAGAGGATCCTGCGTTCACGGGAAGTGCTGTAATGTAGGTAAAGGTTAGTGCTCTGTTGAATTATCAGAATGTATGGGTAAGGGAGCACTGTACACAAATCCCATGTAACTTTGAGAAAAGAAAAATATAAGAGGGGGCTTGTAGGAGCTATACGTGTCTTCTTGACGTAGCTGTTGAGCAGCTGGAAACAGCGGCGAAGGTCGGTCGGTCAGGCAGGCAGCTGCGGAAGGTATCTCGTCGATGTGCAGCTGGCTGTCAATGACGGAGTCTCTCGTCGCTCGATGGGCAGCTGGTTGTAGTAGCGAAGCTCTCTTCGCTCAATGGGCAGCTGGTTGTAGTAGCGAAGCTCTCGTCGCTCGATGGGCAGCTGGTTGTAGTAGCGAAGCTCTCTTCGCTCGATGGGCAGCTGGTTGTAGTAGCGAAACTCTCGTCGCTCGAGTTGGAGGGCGTGGTGGAGAATAGAAGTCTGTTGAGCAGCTGGTTTGGTGGGGATGGCCAGGACGTCGTGCTTGCGCTGGTTACTTGTAGATATGGATTAGAGTTCGAATCCACTTGCTGCTTCGATGTTCACGGCTGTAGAGTTCGATCGTAGAGTTCGATCGTAGAGTTCGATCGTAGAGTTCTATCGTAGAGTTCTATCCCACCGATATTGCCATCACTGTTGGAAGGTTGGTTTGTGGAGCGAGATTCGCTAGACAATTTCCTGACTCGGACAAGGCGACCGAGGAAATAGAAAGCCAGACTACACCTATTACACGAAACCACATGACAGCCCAGGTAACACAAGCCACTCCCCCTATCACGAGATCAAGACATACATCTCGCACACGTCATCAGTCACGTCACAGGTCTCCCTCAAGGACACGGAAGTTTTGCAACTATTGCCGGAAAATAGGACACACAGACGACATATGTTATCGAAAATTCCCCACAACACCCAACAAGTACTGCAGTTATCATGGAAGATGCTTTCACTCATCAGACAGATGTAGAGTCTTACGTTCAGAATCCCCACACAACCGAGGATCCACCTACTCTGCAAGGTATTCACGTAACTCATCCCCGACATACTCGCGTCATGCATCTCCTGTGAGACATGCACGCCACTCCTCCCCTGCTAACCTGTCACATAACTCATCATCTACCTGACTCCTCAGTAAGAAACCGAAAGGCCGGTCAAGATCAGACAACCCTTACACTGACATACATACGTCCATGTTGCCAGTTCACACACTTAACGTATCAGATACATCTCCTACATTAACCTTCAACGCCACGACTGGGAAAACCAAATTGAAAGTTTTTCTTGACACAGGTTCCCCAGTGAACATTATGTCTGTGAATAGTTTTCATAAACTGTGCACCCAAACAAAGCGAGTGACTATTCTAGAACCACCAGATGTCAATTTGTGCAATGTGGATGGGATTCCCTTCCCCATCATTGGAAAATTTTCTTTAGACATTGGCTTCAAGAACGAGTGCCCATCCATTACAGTTCCTACTTATGTAGCAGATGTTCATTTCCCTGCTGATGTCCTCATAGGCTTAAACTTGATGAAGCAGCATAACAATATTATATATCCTGCTCAGCATGGCATCATTTATGCAAACCATTTCCTCCCAGCATTGCCTTCAGCAATTTCCCCTACAGTCAACCACCTCAAGGTGACCGAACAGGAAAAGCCCAAGTTGATTTCAAGTAATTTTAGCCAAAATAGTCAAACCAACTCTGTAAATGACGACACCTACCAACAGACACATGCACATGACTCTCAACCCTCCATTCCATTACCAACGGTAGGACGATGTTCTAAGCGTAACAGGCGCGCGCTATCCTCTCATAGGTCTAAATCTGCTAAGTGAAAGCCAGTGATCTTTTACCAGCGGAAGCAAATTTCTTGCCCCTCTTAGAGGAATTCAACACACAATCCGCACCAGTCTCTCAAGTGTTATCGACTTTCCGACATTCTCACGCAGTACTTATCAGTCCAAAGACACTGTTCCCTCGTGAGTACACACGCATACATATACGAGTTTTCCAAGCACCCGACACCGATGTACTCTGTATGCCAGAAACTTGCCGCGTAAAGGGTATATCTCTGTTCTCAGCCATCAGCTCTACTTCCAGAAGAGGTCACACTTGCATTGTTATTGCAAATAATAGTAACGCCCCCCTCCACCTCACAGTTGGCACAAACATCTGTGATTTCCAAATTTACCCTTCACGTATCAAAATCATGGATAACGAGCTCCCAACTTCTCAAGCTTGTGCCACAGTTCCCAATGTGCAAGAAGCACAGGAACCTATTAACGCATCTCACCTTAACTCATTGATTTCCCTGATGCATAAGCAGACTTGCTTGCGCTTTGCAACAAGTTCAGACAGACCATTGCAACGGAAGGTGAACCTCTTGGAGTCACTAATAGAATTCAACATCATATACCCCTTCGTGAGAACTCTAAACCATGTTACATTCCCGCATACAGACTACCGCACTCTAAACGCATGATAGTAGATTCACTGATTAAAGACATGATTGCACAGGACGTGATTGAAACGTCAATTAGTGAATTAAATTTTCCACTCTTTGTAGTGCCAAAGCAGGACGGGTCTTTTCGACCTGTGTAGTGGATTTCAGAGAGTTAAATAAACTCATCATTCCTGACCGACACCCTATTCCCCTGCTAAACGACCTCCTCCACTCTGTTGGTGAAAACAATGTAGTTTTCACCACCTTAGACCTTATGTCGGGATATTTCCAGACCCCCCTTGCTCCAGACTCGAGGCCTCTGACAGCTTTTAGCACACCCACAGGACACTATCAATTTAAACGACTCGCCATGGGTCTCATTTCAGCCCCTTCAGTATTCACACGCCTCATGCATCAAGTACTTAATGGTCTCATTGGTGATTCTGTTTTCATGTATCTTGACGATGTCATAATAGCTTCCAAATCCATTGACGAACATCTACACACTCTACACAATGTGTTCTCGCGGCTAGAACAAGCAGGTCTCAAATTGAAGCTTAAGAAGTGTTCCTTCCTTCAGAAGGAAATACGTTTCTTAGGACACGTCCTAAATTCCAAAGGAATATTAACTTCGCAGGACAAGGTCAAGGCAGTCACTGAATTCCCACGTCCTACTTCCATAGATCACGTACGTTCATTCCTTGGTCTATCAGGATTTTACAGACGTTACATTCAAGGTTACGCTAGTGTAGCAGCACCTTTGACGTCACTTCTTAAGAAAGACATACCCTTCACTTGGACACCTGACCAAGAGAAAGCCTTTACTGACTTAAAGAAAGCCTTAACCACGGCTCCTGTCCTTGCCTTCCCAGACCACAAGCTTCCCTTCACAATTTACACAGATGCCTCATATTCCGGTTTAGGCGCTGTTCTCATGCAAGAACACAACTCAAAACTCAGACCTATTGCTTATGCGAGCCGCACTCTTAACAAGCACGAACGTAATTACTCAGTCACAGAAATAGAAGCCTTAGCAGTGATATACGCCCTCAAGCATTTCAAAGACATTATCCTCGGATACGAAATACACATATACACAGACCATCAACCAATCTTACATTTGTTTAAAGGAAAAAATCTATCAGGAAAACTTGCCCGATGGTTTCTCACCATCCAAGAGTACATGCCTACCTTCCATTTTGTCCATGGAAAAGCTAATCCGGTGGCAGACGCTCTTAGTCGACACATTGCAACCGTTATTCCAGTTCCTATTTCAACTAACATTACACAAGCACGCATAGCAGCAGCTCAGAGATCAGACCCTCTTTGGAAACGTGTCATATATTTCCTCGAATCTGCAGACACAGGTGACACTGACAATTTCCCCCCAGACATTGACAACTACACACTAGTTGATGACATTCTCTATCATAAAACAACATTAACAAACAAACAGGAACCCAACAGATCGGTCCTCCAACTAGTAGTTCCTACAGAGCTCATTCCAGAAGTTTTAAAACTTATACACGATTCCCCGATTGCTGCACATCCTGGCAAAGACAAATGTGTTACTCAGGCTAGACTACAATATTTTTGGTTAACTATGCGTAAGGACATACACAACCACATCGACTCCTGTCAATCTTGTGCGAGTCACAAAGGTCACATTAGCGGTTATGTTCCAATTCTAAATTACCCTACACCTTCAAAACCCTTCGACACAGTAGCTGTCGATCTTCTTAAGTTACCTCTTACACCCAATGGAAACAAATACCTTTTTGTCTGTGTCGACCACTTTTCTAGATTCTGTATTCTTGCACCCTTACCAGACAAGACAGCACAGCACGTTGCAAAGACAATTATTGACAACCTCATATGCCCATTTACGACACCCAAAACTCTAATCTCTGACAACGGCAGTGAGTTCAACAATGAGATTCAAGCGTGTCTAAATTCTGCAATAAATAAATCAATATCAGAGTCACCCCATTTTGTTCTTTTTGGTTCAGACAAACACCTCCCTTATGATCTTCTCCTTTCAGATCTACCTCCAATCTATAATTTCAATGACCTTGTGAAGGTTAAAGTAGCAAATTTTAATCACCTTTTCAAAGGAATACATAATTCTCTCCATCTAACGAAGGACGAAATGGTCCGTTTGCACAACAAATCAGCCAGAACTGACACCTTTGATATTGGAGACATTGTTTACACTCTTAACCACACACCTACATCTAAGCTTTCAGCAAAATTCTCGGGTCCCTATCGTATCCTTGACCACGAATCCAACAATAAAGTAAAGGCACTCAGTTTGCAAACTAGGACAGAGACTCTGTTGCATAAAGATCACATAAAAAAGGTTCCTCGTGGCTTAGACATAGAAGATGTTAATTCCCCAACTACCTCAATTCAGGATAGAGACGACAGCTCACGAACCGTCTCGCAAAACCCGCCAGTACCATTTTTCCATTATAATCTACGTAACAGAGCCACACCTTCATAAATGTATATTCTTTGTATAGGTGAACGGAAACAATATCTACTTTCCAATATTCTTAATTTTAAGCTCTCTTGTTTTTCATATATTTTATTCTTGTATATAATCCTAATGCCAAGGCCGTGTTAAGGACCTTGCCTTGTGTTTTGTTCTTGTTTCTCTGTGTGTACAGTCACCGGGACGGTGACAATAGCGTGGCCGAGCATTGTTAGCGGCAGATGATTCTTTCCCCGCGAGGCGGCGGACGATTTCTTTCACGCGAGGCCCCATCGAAGAACGGTCCATTCATCGCGTGGACCACAGCTGCGCTTACCTCCACTTCCAAGAAGAGAGACCTTACATTACGAGAGGCGCTATCAGAGGTCATGAAGTGACCTCCCCTACATTCATCTGTCAAATCACCCAAACAACACGACTTTGCGCTCAATCCAGGGTCAGAGTTCACACCTACGGCTCTGGCCCCCTCTTGCACCTCAAGACATTCTATTGGCTACCCTTCTCGGGGGGCACGCCCATTTTTTCATATAATTGGCTGCCTTCTTGTGGGCACGCCCATTTTTGTAATTAGATTAAGTTAGCTAGGAAAATCTGGTATTTCCGAAGTTTCTTCGAACCTACCAGCCATGTTTGTAGACAGAACTAGGCAGACCCAAATAAAGAGAAGAACCACGAAAGTGTTTGGAAGCCCACAAACCAACCTTCCAACAAAGCCAAATCCAATTTTTATAAACCAAATAACTCCAAGGAAAAGTTTAAATGGGGTACCAATAACATCATTGTACCATTTAATGAATCGAGCAACTCAGTCTCCAAACTTCTACCTAATAACCAAATTAAATTTGTTTACAATTATCCAAACAGCATTTTTAGAAAGGTAGTTAATGTACACCGGAGGGATAATGTGGACCAAAATTCCGGGGTATATAAATTAAATTGAAAAGACTGTGATGATGTTTACTGGGGCCAAACTGGCAGGGATTTGTCCACAAGATTAAAGGAACATAAAAACTCCATAAAATATGGACAAGTTAACTCCGCTGTGTTCCTTCATGCCAGCCAAAAAGACCATAGATTGGATTGGGATAATGCATCAATTATTTTTAAATCACACTGTAGCTATCGAAGGAAAATTATAGAATCTTCCCTAATAAAACATCATCCTAATTTTAATACCTGTTACGGGACGGGCTGGTTAGTGAAGAGACGTTACGTATAACGGATAAGTGCTTAAGAACCAGCTCACTTCTAGAAGCCACTGTAGGACTGAACTATCTGGTCAGGGCCTAGATAATTCGTAAGACTAGAAGTAAAGGTAACAAAGAAGATTCCAGGAAAGGAATATTAAACTAGCGATAAAACTAGTAAACGAAATTATTAATATGGAAAATATTTACAGGCAATCAACACAAAAGAGAATGGGCAGTAGGGTCAATGGGACCGTTACACGATTATAAGAATATGGAAATTATCGTTCAAATAAGAAACACAAGATACGTATACAATATGGTACTATCTAAGTACAAAGAGATCAGGAACATGCATCAAAATAAGTAATAAGTACAAATATAAGTATAAAGTAATACAATGTATATCAGACACGTAATGTAGGCAAAAAGGGTGATCACTTCACACCAATCGTCTCATGAATCTAAACTTCTAGTTTTTATCAAGAGATCAATATGTGAGAAAATGACAAGGTGTGAGCGATTTCCACCGCTTATATACCATTGGACCGGAAGCGGGATACTTCCGGTTAAGGGTGCGGGTGAGCGAAAGGGGGGGAGGAGGGTAAGTTAACACACGTCAACATGGGTAGTTTTAAGACCCTCGACTCGCTTGAACAATCTACTTATTTAGTAACTGTCAAATCTGTGCGCTCCGAACTATTCAGGATTTCGCTTGTCTGTTTGTTCTACAAGAGTGCGCACCTTTCTCCGCACGTAGGCAAGATTACATATAGTGGACGGGCGTTACTGCTTAACATTGTTACAATACATACATAGACAAGAAATATGAACATAGTTATGTAATACAAAGGAACACAATTCTATAACATAATTACACATATGACGTAATATCTAATATTCCGGCCCCCTCTTGCACCTCAAGACATTCTATTGGCTACCCTTCTCGGGGGGCACGCCCATTTTTTCATATAATTGGCTGCCTTCTTGTGGGCACGCCCATTTTTGTAATTAGATTAAGTTAGCTAGGAAAACCTGGTATTTCCGAAGTTTCTTCGAACCTACCAGCCATGTTTGTAGACAAAACTAGGCAGACCCAAATAAAGAGAAGAACCACGAAAGCGTTTGGAAGCCCACAAACCAACCTTCCAACAAAGCCAAATCCAATTTTTATAAACCAAATAACTCCAAGGAAAAGTTTAAATGGGGTACCAATAACATCATTGTACCATTTAATGAATCGAGCAACTCAATCTCCAAACTTCTACCTAATAACCAAATTAATTTTTTTTACAATTATCCAAACAGCATTTTTAGAAAGGTAGTTAATGTACACCGAAGGGATAATGTGGACCAAAATTCCGGGGTATATAAATTAAATTGAAAAGACTGTGATGATGTTTACTGGGGCCAAACTGGCAGGGATTTGTCCACAAGATTAAAGGAACATAAAAACTCCATAAAATATGGACAAGTTAACTCCGCTGTGTTCCTTCATGCCAGCCAAAAAGACCATAGATTGGATTGGGATAATGCATCAATTATTTTTAAATCACACTGTAGCTATCGAAGGAAAATTATAGAATCTTCCTTAATAAAACATCATCCTAATTTTAATACCTCAAAAGGACAATGGCCCCCAGATTGTATCACGAAACTAGCTGTAAACAAATTATTGTGTCCTTCCTACTTTGCCCCATCCCCCTTTTATGTACTACCTCACCACCCTATATAAACTTGCATCTTAACTTTCTGTAAGCATTCTGCTGAAGAGGACTACAGACAGTAGTCGAAATATACAGTTTCCCTTTATTTCCGTTATCATTTCTCCAACATTGGGTTTATAGTGAACTTTTATAAATGTGTTGTAACACACCATTTTCCAATATATATATATGTATATATATATATATATATATTTATATACTGTATATATATACATATATATATATATATATGTATATACATATATATATATATATATATATATATATATATTTATATATATATATATATATATATATATATATATATATATATATACATATGTTGTTATATAGGTTTTTTCTTTTCCTTGAGGAGATGGCAGAGCCAGAGCACATCTTTTTGAATTATATATAATATCCCTTTCTCCGCTTCGTGGGATAAATGTGCTGGTGATACTGTTGTGAGGATGGTATTACTGGTAATGGTGGTTTTGATGGTGATGGTAGTAATAGTATTGGTGGTGGTAGAGCTGATGGTGATGAAAGTGGTGCTGGTGGTGGTGGTTTTGATGGTAATGGTGATGTTGGTGGTGGTGGTGTTGGCGGTAGTTCTGGTGACGGTGGTAGTGGTGATGGCTTTGCCGTTGGCTATGGTCGTAGTGGTGGTACTGTTGGTTTTTAGCGATGGTGGTGGTGGTGGCATGGTGGTGGTGATAAATCGTCCTTAAAGGCGATAATAGAGGTACCAGGCAGAGCGGTAACCTTCATGAAAATACCATTAATAGCAACGGTTGTCGCGAATATGAGGGTTTTGGCAAAAGTGGTAGATGCTTCTAACGTACTTCTTTCTATTGAAAATATACAAAAAAAATGAAATAAATATATATTCGAAATGAAAACGCTATTCAAATATATAGCAGAATATAAGAATATATTTCTGATATTCAAAGTGCTCTAGATTACGAAAGGTTTTTCTCAGGAAATTGGGCATTTTTTATATTTGGATATTCTCAATAGGAATAGCAATCCGCGGAAGAACTTAGCATCCTAGCTCCCCACGGCCATGTTGCAGTCGGTGATTATCGCCAACGTGGTGGCTTTATAGTAATGAAAACTACGACTAATCCCAAGTTGTTCGTGTATTCAGAGCAACAGTTGTGGCCGTTAATGACGGTTATGATTGTTAACGATGGTTATAACCGTTTTCCCAGGTTGTGACATCTAGCAGTTGTAACAATAAGAAGTGGCTATGGCTTTTAACATTAGCTGTAACCTTAAGTGACAGGTTAGAATTAAAATGATCGCCCTTGTACAGTGATTTATTTTAAGTCTTTCTTCAGAGTGAATGGCATCGATTTATGCATGTAAAACAAACAACTTAAACCCACAGCATAGACCCACCACAACTATCTGAATGGAATTTTTGTACTGATTACAATCCTCTGTTAAGCAATATATGTGGTACAATCTATATATGCTCATTGTAGGTGGCCTATATTTTGTATATAATTTGGCTTCAAGAAGTATTTTTTCTGGAACTATATGAAATAGTTATTAACAAAGAATAATTGTTACATACATGTGAATGTGGTTCAGAAATTGAACCTAAAACATTATCTAATAAAAAGAATGGGAAGAAGTTGCTAAAGCCTGCAATCAAATAAGAATTAATGTTTTCGGATTTTTTTTTTACTCTCACAAAAATTCTGGTCTTGCTTTAAACAAGATATTTAGATAATTTCTTAATATATCACTATTCAAGTAATACACTAGTTCATTGTATATGAGAAGGTTAAAAACTGCGTCCTTTGTTCATAATTATATACATTTCATGTCATTTTCAGAGGGGGTAACAAGATTCCATTCACTATTTGTCATTGCCAGTTACCATGTAAAGGATAGAGATGAACTAGTCAAAACCTCGGTAATACCTGTTGAACGTATTGCGAAAACAATGGCAAAATCAACGACGAAACAGAGGCGAAAGCAATACAGGAAACGTAACGATGATATCTATTGTCCCGGAGCCGAGTGGGGGAAATGTAATTGTCCGCGATTATAAGCCAGGAACACCAGAGTGGACACGTCCTTATCGGCCATTCGAAGGCCCAAGTAATTGTGTTTGGCCACTCAGCATTCAGGCTTTGCGCGCGCGCGCGCACGTGTGTTTGTGTGTGTGTGTGTGTGTGTGTGTGTGTGTGTGTGTGTGTGTGTGTGTGTGTGTGTGTGTGTGTGTGTGTGTGTGTGTGTGTGTGTGTGTGTGTGTGTGTGTGTGTGTGTGTGTGTGTGTGTGTGTGTGTGTGTGTGTGTGTGTGTGTGTGTGTGTGTGTGTGTGTGTGTGTGTGTGTGTGTGTGTATGTGCGTGTGTATGTGCGTCTGTGTGTCCGTGCGTGCGTGCATGCGTGTGTGTGTGTGTATGTGTGTGTGTGTGTGTGTGTGTGTGTGTGTGTGTGTGTGTGTGTGTGTGTGTGTGTGTGTGTGTGTGTGTGTGTGTGTGTGTGTGTGTGATAGTGTGTGTGTGTGTGTATTTACCTAGTTGTATTTTACAGGACGGGAGCTACGCTCATAGTGACCCGTTTTCGTATGTCTCCACATCCAGTTTATTCTTGAAATCGTGTATAGTTCTGGCATTCACTGCTTCTCTGCTCAGTTTGTTCCAGATATCGATCACTCTATGTGGGAAGCTATCGTTTTTTCATGTTTCTTCTGTAACTGTCTTTCTTTAGTTTCTTTTCGTGTCCTCTTGTTTCTCTTTTGTCCCATTTTAATAGGTCGTCTCTATCGAGAACTTCAATCCCTTTTATAATTCTGAAAATGGTCAACAAATCGCCTCTTTCCCTTCTCTGCTTTAGTGTTGACAGCTGTAATTTCTCCAATCTTTGTTCATATGTCAGATTTGATAGTGTGGGCGTCATTTTTGTGGCTGCTCTTCGAATTCTTTCTATTTTTCTTATGTTTTTGTTGTTGTTGTTGTTGTAGATGCCCACATTGATACAGCATATTCTAAATTCGGTCTTATCAGTGTAACAATTATTTTCTTAACCATCTCCTCATCCATGTAATAAAAGGCCACTTTCATTGATCTTAATAAGTTTGTCAGGTGTCATTTCACTAGAGATGATTACTCCTAGGTCCCTTTCTGAGTTTACTTTTTTGACTTCCTTGTTTCCAATCGTGTATTTTCCCGAAATTCTATTTTTACCTCTTCCAAATTCCATTATGCTACATTTCTTGGTGTTGAAGTTAATCTCGTGTCTCCGGCTCCACTCCCATACTTTATCCAGGTCATCTTGCAGCGATCTGCAATCTTCTTCTGTTTTCACTGTCATTGTCAGCAAAAAAGTTCATGTAACAATTTACTCCCTTCATCCATATCATTTATGTATATGGCAAACATCAAAGGAGCCATAACAGAGCCTTGGGGGACGCGACTTTTTAAATCCTCCCATTTCGAATTGTTGTCTCTAAGTATCATTATCATTTTTCTTTGTGAAGTACCTCTGTATTTTCCTAGTCAGGAAGGTGGCCAAATCTAGTGGTTCATATATACAATTTTGGCCACCTTCCTAACGGAAAATACAGAGGTACTCCACCAAGGGCTAAGAAAACAAGAAACAAAAATAATCGAAGCAGCATACATCGCTTCAAAACCTTGCAATAATCATAGAGAAGGATTTATTGAATTATCAACGTTGACTAGCGACTTTGTTCAAGGTGAAGCGGAGCGAAGGAAGGACGGAGACAGGGAAGGAATGGGATAAGAAAAGTGAAGTATATAAGCTGTAAATATTTTCTTGGTGTATATTCTGAGAAAGTCCTTTAAAGACGAAATTGTGATAAAGTGTACTGGGGACAAACGGGACGTGATCTACCCACTAGGATCAAAGAACATAAAAATTCTTTAAAATACGGCCAAGAAAACTCAGCTGTATTCCTCCATTCTAGCCTTTTAGATTACAGAATAGATTGGAAGAATGCAGCTACAGTATACAATTCACATTGTAGTTTCAAAAGAAAAATTATTGAATCCTCACTAATAAAAAAGTTTCCAATTTATAATACTTCCAAAGGTCAATGGTCACCTGATGCCATAACTAGTATGCCAGTTGACAAGTTCATCTCTACAGGACGTAACGGCCGACCTCACTCGGGGCAGGTGACCTGAAGCTTACTGAGTTCCCCAATGTCACTTCCTCCTCTGTATATAACCCCTTGTCTATGTACCCTATAATTGTAACTGCTGAAGATGACCACAGTCAGTGGTCGAAATATACGGTTTACTCTGTATCTTAGCTTATCTTTCTCCGAGTGGGTTTAAGTTTTATCTATCTATCTATCTATCTATCTATATATATATATATATATATATATATATATATATATATATATTGGAAATGAAATGTAGTTATCCAAGTACCTGGAGTGATAGGGCATCAGGATATATATGGTTATGGGGGTCTATCCCCAAAACCCTTGGGGTTCGTGAACAAACAATCTATCAGAAAGACAGAGGCTACTACTTTATCATAGTATATATATATATATATATATATATATATATATATATATATATATATACATATATATATATATATGTGTGTGTGTGTGTGTGTGTGTGTGTGTGTGTGTGTGTATGTACATATATATGTATATACACATATATATGTATATATATATTTATATATATGTATATATATATTTATATATATATATATATGTATATATATATATGGCAACCACAATGCACTTTAATTCTAAGCCATCAACATCGGGAGATCCAATGGGGCCACATGCAGAAATTGAAATATGGGACCCATTCAGTGCTGTACATATATATATATATATATATATATATATATATATATATATATATACATATATATATATATATATATATATATATATATATATTAGAATAAATAGGCAGTAAGTTCTCTTTTAAACATGTTTGGTTAAAGACCATATACAAATTTTCTTGTCCCGAAGAAGGTTGCAAACTTCTAAATAATGTATCTTACATTGGTGTCACTACGACTTCGTTGAGCAGGAGACTTACAATGCATGCTCGTGAGGGCAGCATACAAAAACACATGAAACAAACTCACAACAAAACCCTCACAAGACCACTTTTGGTGGATAACACGAGAATACTTAGACACTGCAGCAATCACAGAAAACTACACATTTTTGAGAAAGTATACATTTCACAACAGACTCCACTCATCAATATACAGACCGACACACTCGGTGCCCTCCTATTGCATAAGAACTCGACTGTACAAAGACATCCTCCGAGCATCGCAACTCCCAGAAACAACAGATCCTCCCTACGGAATCCCAGCGCAGCCGACATAATCCCACCGAACATAATCCCACCAGACATAATCTCACCAATCAACAACAGACCCACCCCACGTAGCTCCATTGTGCGCCAACCTAGGTAGCAACTGTGACCTCTCCCAGTACCATGTATACACCATTGTCCTCCAACCTAGGTAGCAACTGTGACCTCTCCCAGTACCATGTATACACCAAATTTCTGAACTTAAATTGTTAGCCTCCTTTTATGTATTAGATACTTTTCTCGCCTGAAGATGGTTGAAAGCATCAATCGAAAGCTCGCATTTTGTATTATTGTATAGTATTTTCTTGAAAATACAATATGGATCTCGGAAGCCTCGTTTTTTACCTCCCTTCTGATTACAAGAAGTCTATTCGGAAGATAGAGAAAACTACTAAAAAGTTAGTTGATACTGAATATATATATATATGGATTAACATGCTCCACCGGAAGGACTCACACCTTTGCATTAGCGACTGCCTATTATAAAACAAAGACGATATCGTTAAACTATCCGGACTGTGTAAAAGGAATGACCTGGAGTACGACCCGATAGTTCCCCGACAGCACTTGGGTTGCTCAGTCTCTACTCTATTTCACCGAGTCTTTATTATAGTGAGCAAGGAATCGAACCTATAGGTATTCCTAAAAGAAGTCATGGCATAATAGGGCCTGGGAAGAGTTTGTTGTCAAACAGAACCCTATGTTTTGGGTCTTTTAATGTGCGTAGGTGTTGTACATGTGAGATTAAAAGGAAAGAGATAGGCAGTATGTTTGTGAGAAGGAAGATGCATGTGTTACATTAAGTGAAATTAAGTTGAAAGGGAAGGGTGGTTTTAAGTTTGGGAGTGTAGTGGGGAAGTTGTCGGGGACAAGGGAGAGGACGAAGGAGGGAAGGGGTGCCTCTACTAAGTGACGACATAGGAAATCGTGTGGTGGAGTGAAGGGAAGTCTCTTCAAGGTTGGTGTATGTGATGGTGAAATTGGGAAAGGAGATATGGGTCTATGTAAGCTCAAATGGGCCCGGTAGAGAGAAGAGTGTAGAAGAAAGGGAGACTTCTTGGATAGATTTAAATGAGTGCATATAGAATTTGGGAGGAATGTCAATGTAGTGGTTTTAGGAGATATCAATTCTGGGGTAGGGGATTAAATCATAGACGGAGTGATTGGGAAGGGTGGAGTGCCAGATAAAAATCGTAGTGGTGAGTTAATGGTGGAAATATGATCAAAGAGTTGATGATCACTAATACATTATTTGGGGAAAAATTCTAGCCTGAGTACACATATGAAAGGGTAGAAGATGGAAGGATTGTTGATAATGCATTAATAGAGTACTTAGTGTTATACAGGAAAAAGAATAGGAAAGTTCTGGATGTCCATGCTCCTAGAGTTGGAGTGTGGAAATATCAGATAATTTTTTGGTGAAAGGTATGTTGAAAGTGGAGGGTAGGTAGAGAAAAAGGAAAAAAGCAGAAGGCAGGGAGGTGCTTATCGTAAACTGTTGAAATGAGAAAGGAAAGGAGCATGAGTACCAGGAGAAGTTGTGAAAATTGTGGGAGGTGGTGAAGGATAAAGTAGAGGTAGGAGTGAAGGATTAAGAGGGGTGTTACGAGGAGGGAATGACAATGTGCCCAAAGATGGTATGTGGAACAAAGAGGATGGGAAGGAATAGATAGAATGGTAGTGAGGGATGGGATGATGAAGTGAAGGAGGTAGTAGAAGAAAAGAATTGAGCATTCACATATTGGTTGTAAAGTAGGACGAGAGAAACCTATGGCAGGTACAAAGAAAAAATAAGAGGAACAAACCAAAAGATAAAAAAGGCACAAGAGAAAACAAATATAAAGTGAAGGAATATATTTTAAATGAAAAAAATGTATTACAGGGAAGTTAAGAAAGGAGGCGGGGTGAACCAAGAGTAGAGAAGAAGAGATAAAGAGCGCATATGGAGAGATGTTAATGAAAGAAGAGGCGGTAAAGGGAAGGTGGGCGGAATATTTTAGAAAGCTGTTGAATATGGAGAAGGACAGGGAAAGATTGATGGTAGCAGTGGAAAATGCTAAGAAAAAGACGGATATGGGAGAGAAAAATGGAGGAGAAATAGAAAAAAAAGATGAGATGAAAGTAGTTTCGAAAATGAAAAGAGCAGGTAAGGCACCTGGGTTAGATGGGTGTCATACGGGATGTCTGAGGAAGGGACCTACAGCAATAGTAAACTGGCTAGTGAGGTTCTTTCATGTGTGTCTAAGGGGGGGTAGAGTGCCGGAGGACTAGAGGAGGGCCTGTATAATTCCTCTATATATAATGGAAAAGGCGACAAATGTGAATGTCGTAGTTTCAGACGGATCACTTTGTTGAGTGTAGTTGGGAGGGCTTATGGAAGGGTTTTGACTGAGAGGATTACGAGAGGAACAGAGTGAATAATTTGCGAGGAATAGTGTCTATTTAGGAAAGGTAGGGATTGCGTGGTTCAGATTTTTGTGTTAAGGCAGATATGTGAGAAAGTTTTTGCAAAGTAAGGGTTTATTATGGATTTGAAAAAGGCTTATGAAAGGGTAGATTCGAAGGCACTGTGGGAGATTTTGCAAATATGCATTAGGGGAAAGGTATCAAAATTTTCACTGCAGTATTAAAGTTTGTGTTAGAATTGGAAATGGAGAGAGCGAGAAATTTGAGGTAAAAGTACGACTGCATCAGGGATGTATTATGTCGCCATGGCTGTTCAATGTGCACATGGATAGGCCGGCTCAGGAGGTAAATGCAAGGATAATGGGCAGGGGGCTCGGGGTGATTAAATAAAATAAGGAAAAGTGAAAGTGAACCAGTTGTTGTTTGCTGACGATAGCCTGTGGTAAGGTCAGGTGCGGGAATCAAAGCAGTTAGTGATGGAGCTTGGAAGGATGTGCGATAGAAGAATGTCGGTAAAAGCAAGGTGATGAGATGTAACAGAGTAGAGGATTCCAGTGAATTTAAAGTAAGTCTTAAAGAAGATAGACTGGAGGAGGTGGATAACTTTAGGTATTTGGGGTCACATGTGGCAAAAAATGGAAGAGTGGATGCGGAAATAACTTGTAGATTGAGAGAAGCAAATAAGTGCGTTTGTGCCGATGGCACTTTATGGGGCAGTTACTAGGTTGGATTGAGTGAGAAAGGAGGATGTGAGGAGGAGAACTGGAGTGTAAAAAGAGATGGCAGATAGGGCTGATGAAAGAGTATTAGGATAATTTGGATACATGAAAAAAATTAATGAAGTGAAGAAAGATTAGTAAGAGAGGAGCGACATGGCTTGTGAAGGTTGCGTGAACCTAGAGGTCCGTCTCAGGATATGTGAGGAGGAAATTCGTCTTCTCAGGAGTGCGCTCCGTGAGAAGAGTGAACCCTTCCCACAACCCAAAGAGCGTTCCACTTCTTCCCCAACTGTCACTGCCGTGAGCGAGTGGCGCTCCGTGGGGTCCCGTTTGTCGAGTCCGCGTTCGGTAGATGTGTGCCCTGTGGAGCAACCGCTGGCTCTAGCCAATCGTTTTGCTCTACTGGAGGATGAAGTGGCTGAAAACCAGGAGTTCTTGGTGGTGGGGGACTCCATGGTGCGAGGCTATGACGACATCCTGCAGCGGAAGACTAAGCGACGTTGCAAGCTTGTATGTCAACCGGGCCGTGGGATCGCCGATTGTACCCAGTCCATCAGGGAGCAAGGACGGAAGAACACGGTTACGATTGTTCATACGGGAAGTAACGATGTAGGTAGGGTGAGATCAGAGGAGCTTGTTCGGAATTACAAGCTCCTCCTTCAGGAGATGAAGGAACGTGGGAGCCGTCACGTAGTCTGTGGGATCCTCCCGAGGATCTACGCAGGCTCGTGTTGGAACAGTAGAGCCATAGGGATCAATGATAGGATATTGCAGTTGTGCACACAATTGGGATACCACTTTCTTGATCCTTGGTATCTCTTTTCTAGGCGCCATGACCTTTACCCTTCTGATGGGATCCACCTTACCCGCAGAGGCAAAGATGTTCTTACAAACCTCATTGTGGGAGTTTGTAATGAATTAGCTCCTTTTTTAGGGTAGAAGCCCAAAGGGAAGGGGAAATAGAATGTACTTGGGAAAACAGTGTAGAGTATAGCATTAATGTAGAACAATGTGCCAGTATAGGACAAAATATAATTTTAGGATATAATGTCGCTAGAGGACGAAATGTTACATTAGGATGTAATGTCATAGGACAAAATGTCGCAATGGGATGTAATGACAGTGGAGGACAAAAGATCACTATGGGAAGTAATGATAGTGGAGGACAAAATATCACGATAGGATGAAATGATAATGGAGGAGAAAATATCAGGTAGGATATAATGTCAGTGGAGGACAAAATATAATTTTAGGACAGAATGCCACTGAAGGTCAAAATATCATGATAGGATATAATGACAGTGGAAGACAAAAGATCACGATGGGATGTAATTATAGTGGAGGAAAAAACATCACGGTAGGATATAATGTCACTGGAGGACAAAATATAATTTTAGGAAAGATTGCCGGACATAATGTCAATGAACGACGGGAGGCCGGCGTGAATCACGGTGACGTAGGGGGACAAAATGTACAAAAGAGATCGGATGACCGTGATCGACCAGATGTCCGTGATGGGGGAAATGTTAATTTTGATGGGAGAAATGTTAATGAGGCATTGAATGTCAATGAAGGACCAAATAATAATATAGAGCAAGGTATAAATAAAAAACAAAATGATAATGTAAGACATGATATTGAAACTCAAAATGTGTCAAAAAGAAATAATCACGAGTTTCTTAAAACCATGTACTTTAATGTCCGTAGTATTAGGAACAAATTTCAAGAAATACTGGCGTATGTCAAAAGCGAAAATCTCGATATGATAGGAATAACTGAGACATGGTTAAATGGTACAGAGTTCGAAGCTGAATTTAATATTGCGGGATTTAAACACTTTCATCAGGATAGGGGGTGTTCTGTTGTACGTTAAAAACAATATTCATGCTTGTGTTTTAGAGAAAGTGAAACAGGATGCATATGATAGTTTGTGGGTTGAGTTAACCCAAACAAATGGACAAAAAATTAATATAGGTGTAATATATAGGCCAAAGACATTATCATTAGCAGACGACAAACTGTTATTTCAAGAACTGTCTAGTTTCTGCAACCGGGATTTATTGATAATGGGTGATTTAAATTTTACTGACATTGATTGGAAGACACTTGAACATGGCCATATAGGTAGTCGCTTGATTGATTTTCTTGGTGACAATTACTTAATTCAGCAAGTAAAAGAGCCCACAAGATATGGAAACTTACTCGATTTATTGATCACTAGCCGCGAAAGCATGGTAACTGATGTAGAAGTCGGTCAAACTGTTGCAAATAGTGATCACAACTTAGTTAGATTCAAACTCCTAAAGAATTTTAGAATAGATACTTGTGTTTCTAAAATACCCGATTTCAGTAAAGCTCAGTTCATAGGACTACGTCAGAAGCTTCAGCTTACAGATTGGGAGGCAAAATTAAACGAAAGACCTGTAGATCAGATGTGCGAAATATTTCAAAATACGCTCACTAAGATGATTCCAACTAACATTCCGTTTAAGGACAGACGTTCCCCAAATCAGGCTCGCCCAAAGTGGCTCGACAAAGAAGCTGAAAAAAGTATTCCTAAAAAGAGACAGGCTTATAAGAAATATAAGTGCTCGGGTAAATCTAATGAGTATCAAAGTTATGTAATAATACAGATATTTAAATAAGACAATAAAAAAGCGAAAACGACAATATGAAATAAACATCGCTGATAAATTCAAAGAGTTCTATAGTTACATTATAAATAAAAAGGTTATTAGGAATCGCATTGGCCTACTATTATCTGCTGAAGGTCAACTTGAATATTCAAATCAAGGAATGTGTAATATCTTAAACAATTATTTTAGCTCGGTATTCGTAAACGAAATACCTCAAAGTGAATTCCAAACTGAAACCTGTGAAAAGTCTTGGGTAAACTTACTCACTATGGTAAATATAACAAAAGAAAAAATTAAAAGGTGTATAGATAAACTCAAAGTTAATAAAACACCAGGGCCTGACGGTTGGCATCCAAGAATCTTAAAGGAAATGAAAAATGAGATTGTTGTTCCTTTAGAAATTATTT
>NW_027467457.1:317500-320000 GCF_046742065.1 Oratosquilla oratoria | reverse complement strand
GTTCGTCAAGCGTGCCTACAAGGCATATTTTGAAGTTCATCTTGGTGATCAAGACAAGCAATGGGCTCCTCATGTTGTGTGCCACAATTGTGAGGAAATGCTTTGAGACTGGACCAAAGGAAAACGCAAAGGTCTGCCTTTTGGAGTTCCAATGATTTGGCGCGAACCCACCAACCATGTAACTGACTGTTATTTCTGCATGGTAAACACAACGGGTGTTGGGAAGAAAAACCGACATAAGATTACCTATCCGAACATTCCCTCAGCTATTCGGCCTGTTCCGCACTCTGAAGAAGTACCTGGACGATAAAGACATTGGACATGATATAAGCCAGCAAGACAGTTGTGACAGTGAATTGTCAGAAAAGTGTTCACAATCGGAGGACTGTTCTTCAGACACTGAACCTTTCCCCGTCCCTAAGCCTCTTCCCCAGGCTGAACTGAATGATTTAGCGCGGGATTTAGGTCTTTCAAAGAAAGCAGCAGAGCTTTTGGCATCAAGATTACAAGGCAGAAATCTTGTTGATCACTCTGTTAAAGTATCATATTTCAGAAAGCGTGACCAGCTTTTTGTGACCTTCTTTTCAAAAGACAGACAGTTTGTTTACTGCCATGACATCCCAGGGCTTCTCAAAGAACTGGGTGTACCTTACTATAGTCCTGCTGAATGGAGACTCTTTTTAGACAGTTCAAAACGCAGTCTAAAGTGTGTTCTTTTACATAATGGCAATGTTTATGGAGCAGTACCTGTCGGTCACTCAGTGCATTTGCGGGAAGACTATGATGATATGAGAATGGTCATGGACTTATTAAAGTATCATGAGCACAATTGGATAATTTGTGTAGACTTAAAGATGGTCAACTTTCTTCTTGGACAACAGAAAGGTTTCACCAAGTTTCCATGTTTCCTCTGTATGTGGGACAGCCGAGCACGAGACAGACATTGGGTCCAGAAGGACTGGCCTATTCGTGACACCCTTGAAGCAGGCATGCCAAATATCATACAAGACCCAATTGTAAACAGAGATAAGATCATCTTTCCTCCTCTT
This sequence comes from Oratosquilla oratoria, assembly GCF_046742065.1. Taxonomy (NCBI): domain Eukaryota; kingdom Metazoa; phylum Arthropoda; class Malacostraca; order Stomatopoda; family Squillidae; genus Oratosquilla; species Oratosquilla oratoria. Next base: position 318,951 of record NW_027467457.1, on the reverse strand, counting down.
CACATCAAATTAGGTTTGATGAAACAATTTGTCAAGGCACTGGAAACCGAAGGTGAATGTTTCCAACACATCATCACAGCTTTACCAGGGTTATCATTTGAGAAGATCAAAGCAGGCGTGTTTGATGGTCCACAGATTCGAACCCTAATTCGTGATGATCAGTTTGTTGCTAAGATGACCGCTTTAGAAAGGGCAGCATGGTTATCCTTTGTGGCAGTCGTTCAGAACTTCCTTGGAAACAATAAGGCGGAGAACTACAGTGAACTTGTGAACAGAATGCTCCTCGCTTTTCGTGATCTCGGGTGCAACATGAGCATCAAGCTTCATTTTTTGAACAGCCACCTTGATCAGTTCCCTGACAACCTGGGGGCTGTGAGTGACGAACAAGGAGAACGATTCCACCAAGACCTAAAGATCATGGAAGAACGCTACCAAGGGCGCTGGGACAAAAGTATGATGGCTGACTACTGCTGGAGCATTAAACGAAATTGCCCAGATGAAATGTACAAACGCAAAAGTTACAAACGCAAATTCCTGCCTGAAAAAAATACACAAAGAAATTTATAAGCTTCCATCAGCTGTGGTGATGTTCTGAAGGATGCTAATCTAACTTTGGGATAGATGTTCTGTTAATGTTCTGTTTCTTTTGCCTTAATAAATGTACAGAAATGGCTTTCATACTGTTTTAAGATTCAAGTGAACAAAAGAATTGTGGCTGATATTGCAATTTCCTATAATAACGAAAATTTAAAAAAATAAATAAAAATGTCAAATTGCATAAAATCTGTAGCTTGCAGACAAAACCCGACTTCAGATTTGAAATCAGCACACTCAAGTTGACTATAGAAAAGTATTTTTTTAAATGCAACAAAATGAGTGTTCCCCAGTGTAATTGATCCCTTGTTTATTTAACGTTTCTCGGGTGTATGAAATAGTCTAGTTTTAGTCAAAATTTAATCTAATATTGTCAACACCATGCCGAGCGAGTTTATCTGATATCTTCTGCCAAGTGGTGTAAGTGTTTATATTACACCTTCAAAGTGTTTACAGAATTACCAAGGTAACTGAGGTTAATACACCTATTAAGGTATTTTCGCATTTCTTTGTCTCTACAAGTTTCTTTAACAGTAATCTTTTTGTATCAGTACACATGTCAATTAGTCGAATCGCCTTTGAAATCTGGTCTCCATTAGCAGCAAAAATATCAAAGAAGACATAAATTCATCACCATCAGTAGAATATTCATTTGATATTTCATTGGTGCAGTTACGTGTGTAAGAGAAATATATATTTCTTCCTCAAGCAAATACGTGGAAACATAACTCGAAGTCAACAGCAAGAGTTATTATGTTGAATTTAGGATTACACAAGGATTTCACCATCAGTAAGCAGTCATCGGTTCTTAGAAAAATCTTCTACATATTTCATGTATTCTGCATGAGTTGCACATA
>NW_027467457.1:302500-310000 GCF_046742065.1 Oratosquilla oratoria | reverse complement strand
CAATATTTGATCACTTTCACTATGAGCAGATGCTTGCGATCAAGTTGAACACTAATCGTGGTCCCATCCTCCTGTGTACCCTCTACCGCCTTCTCCGTATCCCCTTCTTCCCCTTTGTTGACATTGCCAAGATGATGTCATACAAAGTTCCAACCTTCTTCATTAGCGACTTCAACTGCAGACATGCTGACTGGAGCCTAGGCACGCACAGCAGCAGCCCAGTGAGTCGGCAACTGCATTCTTACTGTACTTCACCGGCTGAGGTTCCTAGGACCGGACTTTCCCACATTCATAGGTCATGGGGTGCAGGGTAAGCCCGACCTGGTGTTATCCAACATCCGAGCTTTCTTCCTCAACTCAAATATTTCACCCGGTGCCCCCACCCTCACCGACCACATACCCTTAATCACTTGCATCTCCACCTCACCCATCCTTATCCCAAGTGGGCCTCGGTTACGATACAGTCAGGCCAACTGGAAAGGCTTTAAAAACATTCTTACGACATACACCAACACAAACATGAACAACGCTCCACCTGCAGGAATGGCGCTCACTCACGAAGTTTGTCAAAAACGTGGTGAAAAAGCACATTTCTAGAACAAAGCACCGTAAGGTTGCCACGTTCACCGCTTGTATGAGCACTAACAGACTACGCATTGCACTACAGAACAGATTTACAGACCTATTACAAGCACCCCTAGAGGCCCGTTACGCTATCCTGAAATGTATGCACTGGCTACAGAGGAGCCTGAGGAAGTCCCTCTACATCGATTCACATCGTGAGGAGAAGCAACTGATGGCTTTGCTCTCCGGCGCACTGTGCGACAGACCCTTCCATGTTCTGGAGGATCATCAAACGACAGCTGGAGGAGTGCTCTGTGCCTCCACCCAAGATCATCAACCATCCCAACCACTCTGCACACTCCCCCCAAGACCAGGGTGTCTTCTTGGCGTCAGCATGGAGTGAGGTTTATAAACCCCATCCTGTGCAAGGACCACATTGCTTTAGCACCTAGCACATAAGTAGCTGTAGTGGCCTCATTCCTGACGAGACTGTTTATCTCCGTCTGTTAGATGAAGATGATCCTCTTATCTGCCCCCATCGTTTTGGAGGAGGTAAAGGGGATTATCTCGGCTTTAAAATTCAAATCCCCAGGCCCTTCAATTATCGATGCCAGACAACTTAATCTCACACATGACGACATTATACAATAGCTCACTAGCCTCTGGGTACTTCCCACAACTTTGCAAGGCCTCCCATACCATCCTCATTCCCAAACCCCAGAAACCCGTCTCCGCCCCCCCCCCTTCATACCTGCCGATCTCCCTTCTGGTCACCTTCCTCTCACTGCCTTCTCTTCCATTATCATCTCTCCATCTGCACCTTTCACCTTTTCTTCTCTACTTGATTCGCCTCCTCTTTCTTTCATAATTTCCTTCCTAAACATATTTTTATTGCTTTAAATTTTTTTTGTCATATTCTTACCCCATTTCACATCTACTCTCCTCTTTGCTTTCTTTAACTTATGCTTAACTTCCCTTCTCTTTACTTTGTACCTCTCATACGATTCCCTCGTCCTAATTTGCAGCCAATCTATGAATGCCTGCTTCTTCTCTTCTACACATTTTTTTTGCTTCCTCATCCCACCACTCACTACCCTTCCTTCTATTTCCTCTCGTCCTCCTTGTTCCACACACCATCCTTGCACACCATATGACTCCCTCCTTGAACCATCCCCATTCCTCCTCCACTCCTAGTTCTACTCCATCCTTTACTCCATCTCATTCCTCTTTCAGCTTCTTCTTATACTCATTCTCCTTTTTTCCTCATTTAAGCAGTTCACTCTAAATACCTCCATACCTTCTGCCCTTTTCCTCTTTCTCCACCTATTCTTCACTCTCAATTTACCATCTACCAGAAAATGATCTGATATTCCCCAACTCTCTCCCCTTAGAACATGTACATCCTTAACCATTCCTATCATACTCCTGGACACCACTATATGGTCCATTAACGCTCTATTTGCCACCCTTCCATACACCACCCTCTCCCATGTGCACTTATGCTTGACCTTCTTCCTAATCACTGTATTTGCTATCATCAACTCTCAAAACACATCTCCACCATCAATTCTCCACTACGATTTTTACCTGGAACTCCATACTTCCCAATCACTCCGTCTATTGGTTCATTTCCTACCTTAGAATTAAGGTCTCCCAATGCAACTACATTGACATTTCTCCCTAATCCCTCTATGCACTCATTTATATCTACCCAAAAAGTTTCCTTTCCTCTGCGCTCTTCTCACTACCAGGTCCATACGCACTTACAAAAACCCACATCCCCCTTCCCAGCTTCACCTTCATCCACATTAGCCTTGATGAAACCTCCTTCCACTCCACTACCCGCTTACTTATCTCTTCGCTTACTAGTATAGCCACCCCTTCTCTCTCTCGTCCCCTCTTCACTCCTGAGTACCTCCCAGCTACACTCCCAAACTCACAGTTGCCCTTTCCTTTCATTTTACTTTTACTCAAAGCCAGCACATCCATCTTTCTTCTCACAATCATACTGTCTATCTCTTCCCTTTTACTCTCATCTGTACCACATCAACGCTCATTAATAGACCCAAACCTTAGGGTACTGGTTGGAAAACTCCCAGACCCTCTTATGCCTTTTCTTCTTTTTTTTAGGAATGCCCCTTTCTGGGGCTGCAGGTAGTAGGACTCCTAATCCCATCCTCATCCCGTTTTTTGTCGACTTTTACGACTCAAGTGGAAAGACTTGGTGGTAGCACTCTCTTCCCCCACCACAGGGTCGGCGAAAAAAGGAAATGAATATTCGGGGAAATGGTACAGGACAGTAACAAGGGGTTGGGGGACAGCATAACGGAGGGATAGTCGTATTATAAAAGTGTCATCATTTCTCTATGAGCAGAGGTTTCCTCTATCACAGACAAAATGATGCGTGACTCTGGTCCGTAGGGGCGCCCCATATAGACCCTAAAGTATCAACTGCATGCTACTTTGCCACAATAATATGCACCCAATACCCCAGACGTGGCCAATATCCCAGACGGGGCCAATACCCCACCTTTCTCTCACTGCCTTCTCTTCCATTATCATCTCTTCATCTGCACCTTTTACCTTTTCCTCTCTACTTGATTCGCCTCCTCTTCCTCTCTTAATTTCTTTCAAAAATATCTTATATTACTTTCAAAATTTTCTGTCATACCTGTCATACTCTTATCCCATTTCACATCTACTCGCCTCTTTGCCTCCTTTATTTTATGCCTTACTTCTTTTCTCTTACTTTGTACCTCACATATGATTCCCTCATCCTAATTTGTAACCAATCTATAATAGCTTGCTTCTTCTCTTCTACACCCTTCTTTGCTTCGTCATCCCATCACTCACTACCCTTCCTTCTATTCCCTCCCGCCCTTCTTGTTCCACACACCATCTATACAAACCTTATTACTCCCTCCCTGAACAATCCCCATCCCTCTCTTTTCTTTCCAAAACATTTTCTATTACTTTAAGAAAAAATCTGTTATACTCTTACACCATTTTACATCTGCTCTCCTCTTTGTCTCCTTCAATTTATGCCTTACTTCTCTTCTTTTACTTTGTACCTCTCATATGATTCCCTTGTCCTAATTTGATGCCAATCTATGAAAGCTTGCTTCTTCTCTTTTACACCATTCTTTGATTCCTCATCTCATCACTCACTACCCTTCCTTCTATTTCCTCCCGTCCTCCTTGTTCCACACACCATCTTTGCACACAATATGACTCTCTCCTTGAATCATCCCCATTCCTCCTCCACTCCTAGTTCTATTCTATCCTTCACTCCATCCCACTCCTCTCTCAGCTTCTTAAGCTCTTTCTCATTTTCTTTCTCATTTAAGCAGTTCACTCTAAATACCACCATACCTTCTGCCCTTTTCCTCTTTTTGCACCTATCCTCCACTCTCAACTTACCTTCCACCAAAAAATTATCTGATATTCCCCAACTCTCTCCCCTTAGAACATGTGCATTGTTAACTCTCCTACTATACTTCTGGTTACCACCATATAGTCCATTAACGCTGCATCTACCACCCTTCCATCCACCACCCTCTCACATGTGTACTTATGCTTGACTTTCTTCCTAATCACTGTATTTGCTACCATCAACTCTCTTTCGAGACACATCTCCACCATCAACTCTTCACTACGATATTCTTTAACTCCATACTTCCCACTCACTCCGTCTATTGGTTAATTTCTTACCCTAACAATAAGTTCTCCCAATACCAATACATTGACATTTCTCCCTAATCCCTCTATGCACTCATTTAGATCCATCCAAAAAGCTTCCATTTCTTCTACACTCTTGTCACTAACAGGCCCAAATGCTATTACAAACACCCACATCTCCCTTCCCAACTTTACCTTCATCCACATTAACCTTGAAGAAACCTCCTTCCACTCCACTTACTAGTATAGCCACCCCTTTTCTTCCTCGTCCTCTCTTCACTCTTGAGAACCTCCCAACTGCACTCCCAAACTCACACACTCCCCTCATTTTCAACTGAGTTTCACTCAATGCCAACACATCCATCTTCTCATAAACATACTGCAATTCCTTTTACTCTCATCTGTACCACATCCACGCACATTAAAAGACCCATATCTTAGGGTAATGGTTGGAAAACTCATAGACCTTCTTATGCTTTTACTTTTTTAGGAATGTCCCCTTTGGGGCTACAGGTAGGAGGATTCCTAGTCTTATCTCCGTCCTTTTTTATTATTTTTTGTCGCCTCGTACGACTCAAGTGGGAAGACTTGGTGGCAGCATTCTTTTCCCCCACCACAGGGCTAGTCGAAAAAAGGAAATGCATATTCAGAGAAATGGTACAGGATAGTAACAAGGGGTAGGTGGACAGCATAACGGAGGGACAGCCGCAGTATAATAAAAGTGTCATTATTTCTCTATGAACAGAGTTTTTCTTTATCACAGACAAAATGATGTGCGACCCTGGTCCGGAGGGGTGCCCCTTATAGATCGTAAAGTATCACCTGCATGCCACTTTCCCTTGATAATATCCACGTTGAGCTGGCGCGCTAAGTTTTTGAGTTAAGTCCTCGCCCAGAGCTGAGAAGCATCACGGATGTACAAGCTTGGACCTAACTCTGTTGAACAAGGAGTTTAGTGCAGAGTGTAGAATCAAAGCATCATGAATTGGACCCTAAATGAGCTGTGAGCTTTCATCCAAGAGGATGATTTCTGTCGACCACGATTTCAACATGTGATCCAAGATCATGATGAATCTCACATTCACACACTCATATACATACACACGCACAAACACGTACACACACACACACACAAACACACACACACACACACACACACACACGCACACACACACATACATACATACATACACATTCTAGACAATGTTTCACGTTATTTCAAAATTACATAAATATTTCATTCCTCTTGCTGGGAAAAAAATAATTTTCAGTTTCATGAAAGTCAGTTTGAATCTCAAGAGATCTCAGGCTATTTTTGAACGCATTGCTGGCCATTCTCAAAGTGCATGAACATTTTTGAACATGAAAGGAGTGTTTTCAATACTAATGATTGCAAGAATAGTCCTTCTATGAATATGATCACAGTTGAAATAATATACTGTACACTCGCATGACACTAAAAGTTCGAATTTATTAGCCTCATACATGAGTAGTCATGTGATCAATGCTTCTTCACATATAAAACAATTGCTTGTATTTTCATTCACTATTCTATGCTGATGAAATATACATGTATATACATATATATACACACATACATACATACATACATACATACATACATACATACATACATACATACACACACACACACATACATACATACATACATACATACATACATACATATATACACACATACATACATACATACATAAATACTGGTACATTGTGACAAGTTGATGAAGGTGGAAAAAGAAAAAGAATAGAGCGAAACCGGTCAGGAATAAACTCAGGAACTCGGAACTAGACCCGTGACTTCTTTTTTCACCTTCATACATAAATAAATACATACATACATACATACATACATACATACATACATACATACATACATACATACATACATACATACATACATACATACATACATACATACATACATACATACATACATACATACATACATACATACATACATACATACATACATACATACATACATACATACATACATACATACATACATACATTCATCCCCATGAAGGATAGTACCGCCTCATCCTGCACTACAGCATTTCTCAGTGGATGGATAGCCAGATTTGGCCTCCCGGAACACGTCACCTCCGACCGAGGAACTTGCTTCACGTCGCGGCTGTGGCACTCTCTCGCTGAACTCCTGGGTACTACAGTCCACCACACTACCTCCTACAACCCCGCAGCCAACGGTATGGTCGAGCGAACCCACCGCTCACTCAAAGCATCTCTTATGGCACGCTGCAACAACGGCTCCTGGGTACCCCAGCTACCATGGATACTCCTTGGCCTTCTGACAGCCATCAAGGACGACCTCAACGTGTCTCCAGCAGAGATGGTCTTCGGCCAAACCCTCGTCGTCCCCGCAGAATTCTTCCCTCCACAGGAGTCTCCCGAGAGCCTGCAACAGCTTCGACGCACTGTCGGCAAATTTGCCCCATGCGTGCCGACACATCACCGGGAGGTGAAGGAAAACCTCCCAAAACACCTCCACACCTCGACGCACGTTTTCCTGATGACGGACGCTCACACCCCACCACTCACCGGTCCCTACACTGGCCCCTATCTTGTCCTTGGACGTAAAGACAAGACCTTCTGCATCTCCATCTCCGGCAGGCCAGAATGTGTTTCCATCGACCGCCTAAAACCGGCACACCTCGACACTCTGCCCACCAAATTCTCACGTGCAGGACGCCCTCTTAAGCCAAGGCAAATTTAAGAGGGGAGTATTGTACAGCCGCGACAAGTCACGTGGCAGGGAATGTGACTGATGTCCACGACCTGACCCTTCTCTACCAGCACGACCCTACTTGACCCGACCTAACCCAGTGCAATTACCTAATTACGCACCACGGGTAACTTGCCCACGCAGTATATATATCGGCTTCCGCCGCATGTAAAATCAGTTCACTCGTACCTTACAATAAAGGAGACAAACTCACCCAAACCTCTTTCTCTTCACCAATAGTAGCATCGCTACATATTAAACAAGCAATTGATACAATTAAAGTGCATATAAATGGTCACAATGTGAATAACTAATAATTGGTTTACATCCCTTTTGCTTTTTTCAATGCAAGGACCCTTCTAGGTATGCTAGTGATTAGTTCACGAATACCATCTTGAGGGATTTCTTGCCACGTTTCCTGTTCTTTTTGCGAAGTTGTTGGTCTAATATGCCCCAGAGATGTTCAATAGATTTCATACCCGGGGACTGACTTG
>NW_027467457.1:297500-300000 GCF_046742065.1 Oratosquilla oratoria | reverse complement strand
CGCACGCATACATACATACATACAAACATACATACATACATACTTACATGCATACATGATTAAACTTTGCAGCAGCTTCTGCATTCACGAGTTTCTTGCTGACGCGTTCAACTTTTCTAATACTTGAACGTTGAATATCGTTGAGTTGTCTTATTATGTGTCCAAACTTCATTTGGAATGGATGTAAAGACAATACTAACTTCTTAACTTTACTAGTAGAGCTTTCGTCTAACTTTAGGCATCTTCAGTACAAATTGAGTACAAATAGTAAAGGTGACAATATATACAAAGAACATATGGAACATTAGGAGAGACGGGTATTCGAACAGTCACTCAGGAGACAGAATCTGAAGCTCCACCCACTGGGTCAACGGTGAACCTATGCCTGTGATCTACATACTTAGAAGTAGGAATGATAAGTTGGTCGGGATTTTGTTAGTTCATGGTGGGATTTTGTCTTTTAATGTGAAGTGCTTCTAAGATGAGAAGGCGCCTGTAGTTTGATTCCTTTTGTAGAATTATGGTTGTAAAGGACCAATTAGGTCCTTTAGTTCTAAAACTAGGTGCGGACCACCACTGCCTGCTTCAGAACTCTCGGTTCGTTTATAGACTCGTAGGACAACCAAGAAAACACAGGATTGCACTGGAAGTTTATCATTCTGGTCCTTCCACAATGCACTATCAAATCAACTTGAAGAAAAGGAAAAAACAACACCGACTGTTTCACCTTAGGTCAGTTCGGTCGTAGCTCACTCGAATTGTCTCCACAGTAAACACTTAAATTACTCGTAGAAAGCTTCGGCAGATGATCAGGATTTTGGAGCTGAGCGATGACGACTCTGGCAGAGCAGAGAGCAAAGTTGGAGACAAACGACGTCCAGTCGATGTAACACGCCAGTTTTAGAGTGGAGAGGGAGTATTGGACTAGGTGCAGTCGCCAAGTTCTCTCTGATAAACCCATGTCTGTCCGAGACGCACGTAACCTCGGTCGTCATACGTGGCAGCTCGTTTCAAGAAGGCTTCAAAGCGCACTCGAATTGTACGTAATTTAAGAGGGCTGGTTGTTTAGAAGATTAAGTGGCGATTTTCCCTTACAATGGTTATTTCTTCTAGATCCTTCCATGTGACTGGGGATTGATGTGTGTCAATGTGGTGTTTTTTTATGGCTCCATTAGAGAGGTGAAGGGTGAGGCGTCTTGACAGTTTTGTTGTAGTCGACCCTATGTACTTTTCATTAAGGGTTTCACAGTTCCCTTTTCTACATGTGTATTCGTACACAAGGTGGCTACGTTGGAATACCGGGGTTCGCTGGCTAGGGCTGTTCTTAAGGAGGAGGTGGGACGTTTTCCTATTCTGGTACCAAATGTTTAGGTGGATTTTGTCGTCACTGTTGGAGGGTCTGACATTTTTTCCTATGATCTTCCTGATGGCGTCCTCATCTGCTCTATATTGGGAAGACATAGTATTCTTGTAAAATATAGTGATCTTTTGTCCTATTTGAATGTTGTCGGTCGGGGGTCTGTACCATCTGTCCAGGTATGTGTTGATGACATTTTGTACCTCTTTGTTTGAGAAACCGTTGTTGACCAGGGCTTGTGTGATTCTGTCTAGCTCGGCGTGGGTACGGTTCCAATCACTGCAGTACGACAGGGCTTTTCTGACGTAAGCTTCTATAGTGGACTTACGGTATCGCGATGGGCATTCACTGTTCCCGTTTAGACAAAGACCAGGGTGAGAGAAGATCACTATATTTTACAAGAACACTATGTCCTCCCAATATAGAGCAGACGAGACACCATCAGGAAAATCATAGGAAAAAATGTCAGACCATCCAACAGTGACGACAAAATCCACCTAAACATTTGGTACCAGAATAGGAAAACGTCCCACCTCCTCCTTAAGAACAGCCCTAGCCAGCGAACCCCGGTATTCCAACGTAGCCACTTTGTGTAGAAATACACATGTAAAAAAGGGAACTGTGAAACCCTTAATGAAAAGTACATAGGGTCGACTACAACAAAACTGTCAAGACGCCTCACCCTTCACCTCTCTAATGGAGACATAAAACAACACCACATTGACACACATCAATCCCCAGTCACAAGGAAGGATCTGGAAGAAATAACCATAATTCTACAAAAGGAATCAAACTACAGGCGCCTTCTCATCTTAGAAGCATTTCACATTAAAAGACAAAATCCCACCATGAACAAACATTATCCCGACCAACTTATCATTCCTACTTCTAAGTATGTAGATCACAGGCATAGGTTCACCGTTGACCCAGTGGGCGGAGCTTCAGATCCTGTCTCCTGAGTGACTGTCCGAATTCCCGTCTCTCCTAATGTTCCATATGTTCTTTGTATATATTGTCACCTTTACTATTTGTACTCAATTTGTACTGAAGATGCCTAAAGTTAGACGAAAGCTCTACTAGTAAAGTTAAGAAGTTAGTATTGTCTTTACATCCATTCCAAATGAAGTTTGGACACATAATAAG
>NW_027467457.1:232500-287500 GCF_046742065.1 Oratosquilla oratoria | reverse complement strand
TCTTATGAGGCAAACAAGGTCTTTGTCATAATTGTTGTTAGCCAAATATTTGTCAAAACCTACACACACACACACACACACACACACACACACACACACACACACACACACACACACACACACACACACACACACACACACACACACACACACACACATACACACACACACACACACACACACACACACACACACACACACACACACACACACACACACACACACACACACACACACACACGCACACACACACACACACACACACACACACACACACACACACACACACACACACACACACACACACACACACACATACACAAACACCCACACACACACACACACACACACACACACACACACACACACACACACACACACATGCACACACACACACACACACACACACACACACACACACACACACACACACACACACACACACACACACACACACACACACACACACACACACACACACACACACACACACACACACACACACACACACACACACACACACACACACACACATAAGAACATAAGAACATAAGAATGAAGGAGACTGCAAGAGACCATAAGGCTTACACTAGGCAGCTCCGCATCCATCACCACCTGCCATCCCCATCCATAAAGTTGACTAAACGTTTCTTAAAACAATTGATAGTTTCAGCGCTTACTACATGGTTACTAAGTTTATTCCATTCGTCGACCATCCCATTAGTAAACCAATTCTTGCCTATTTCCTTTTTAAATATAAATTTGTCCAGTTTATAACCATTATTGCGAGTCCTGCCCTGTTGTTTTAATATGATGACCTTGTTTGCATCCCCCCTTGTTAATTTTGATGGGAGAAATGTTAATGAGGCATTGAATGTCAATGAAGGACCAAATGATAATATAGAGCAAGGCATAAATAACAACAAAATGATAATGTAAGACATGATATCAAAACTCAAAATGTGTCAAAAAGAAATAATCACGAGTTTCTTAAAACCATGTACTTTGCTCGTAGTATTAGGAACAAATTTCAAGAAATACAGGCGTATGTCAAAAGCGAAAATCTCGATATGATAGGAATAACTGAGACATGGCTAAATGGTACAGAGTTCGAAGCTGAATTTAATATTGCGGGATTTAAACACTTTCATCAGGATAGAAACCACAAGAAAGGTGGGGGTGTTGTGTTGTGCGTTAAAAACAAGGTTCATGCTTGTGTTTTAGAGAAAGTGAAACAGGATGCATATGATAGTTTGTGGGTTGAGTTAACCCAAACAAATGGACAAAAAATTAATATAGGTGTAATATATAGGCCAAAGACATTATCATTAGCAGACGACAAACTGTTATTTCAAGAACTGTCTAGTTTCTGCAACCGGGATTTATTGATAATGGGTGATTTCAATTTTACAGATATTGATTGGATGACCCTTGAACATGGTCATATAGGTGGTCGCTTGATTGATTTTCTTGGTGACAATTACTTAATTCAATATATAAAAGAGCCCACAAGATATGGAAACTTACTCGATCTATTGATCATTAGCCGCAAAAGCATAGTAACTGATGTAGAAGTCGGTGAAACTGTTGCAAATAGCGATCACAACTGAGTTAGATTCAAACTCCTAATTTTTTTTAGAATAGATACTTGTGTTTCTAAAATATCCGAGTTCAGTAAAGCTCAGTTCATAGGACTACGTCAGGAGCTTCAGCTTACAGATTGGGAGGCAAAATTAAACGAAAGACCTGTAGATCAGATGTGGGAAATATTTCAAAATACGCTCACTGAGATGATTCATACTTACATTCCTTTTAAGGACAGACGTCCCCCCAAATCAGGCTTTCCCAAAGTGGCTCGACAAAGAAACTGAAAAAAGCATTACTAAAAAGAGACAGGCTTATAAGAAATATAAGTGCTCGTGTGCATCTAATGACTATGAAAGTTATGTATCAATACAGAGAGATTTAAAAAAGACAATAAGAAAAAGAAAACGACAATACGAAATTAACATCGCTGATAAATCCAAAGAGAATCCCAAAGAATTCTATAGTTACATTAGAGATAAAAAGATTGTTAGGAATTACATTGGTTTACTATTATCTGCTGACGGTCAACTTGAATATTCAAATGAAGGAATGTGTAATATCTTAAATAATTATTTTAGCTCGGTATTCGTAAACGAAACACCTCAAAGTGAACTCCAAACTGAAACCTGTGAAAAGTTTAGGGTAAACTTACTCACTACGGTAGATATAACACAAGAAGAACATAAAAGGTGCATAGATAAACTCAAAGTTAATAAAACACCAGGGCCTGACGGTTGGCATCCAAGAATCTTAAAGGAAATGAAAAATGAGATTGTTGTTTCATTAGAAATTATTTTCAAGAAATCCATTATATCCGGAGATGTTGCAAGAGAATGGAAGCTAGCTAACGTTACTCCCATATTCAAAAAAGGTGACAAAAAGAAGTCAAATATCTATAGGCCTATAAGTTTGACTTCGATCGTAGAAAAAATAATGGAAACTATCATCAGAGATGCTATCGAACATCATTTAGAAAGTAACCGTTTGATAAATGATAGCCAGCATGGTTTCAGACGGAAACGTTCTTGCGTGACTAACTTACTCGAATTCTACAACACAGTTATCTCGAATTATGAGAAAACAAACAAACAATATAGATCTAATATATCTAGACATTGCAAAAGCTTTTGATACCGTCCCACACGAAAGACTACTTACTAGATTAGCTTTACACGGAATAAATGGTAGCCTATTAAGTTGGACTAGTAATTGGTTGAATGGTCGAAAACAGAGGGTTGTTTTAAATGGAAAATTTCTAGATGGAAATATTTTACAAGTGGAGTTCCTCAGGGTTCCGCTCTTGGGCCACTTCTATTCATAAATGATATAGACAATGGACTAAAATCTACTGTTTCCAAATTTGCTAATGATACAAAACTGTGCGGAATGGCAAATGATCACTTAAACCAATTAGATATTCAAGAAGATTTAGACAAATTACAGAAATGGTCTGAAAAGTGGCTAATGAAATTTAACAAAAGTAAATGCAAGGTAATGCACATAGGTAAAAATAACAGTAAGTACGATTACAAGTTATTTAGAAATTCGTTAAGAAAAGTGGATAGTGAAAAAGATCTCGGCGTAATTATCAGTAACTACCTCAAATCATCCAAGCAGTGTATTTCAGCCTCTGAGAAAGCAAAAAAATTCTGGGACTGATTGCACGATCTTTTGATTTCAAAAGTCCATCACTCATTAACAAGCTATATAAATCGTTAGTTCGTCCACATTTGGAATATGCTGTTTCCGTATGGTCACCGAATCTCATTGAAGACATTGACAGACTGGAAAAAGTACAACGGTGAGCCAAAAAACTTATTCCAAATATCAAAAATAAATCATACGAAAATCGACTAAAACATAGGAATCTGTTTTCCCTAAAAAAAAGCGTAGACTCAGAGATGACTTGATACAGGTCTTTAAAATTCTAAAGGGAATTGACAGCATCAAAAGTGACAAAATTTTCACATTGAATGAGAATCAGACAAGAAACAATGGTCTCAAACTGTCCGGAAATAGATTCAATTTGGAAGTAGGTAGAAATAACTTTGCCAACCGTGTAGTTAATAAATGGAATAAACTTCCTGCACAGGTAGAGCAATGTAGTTCAGTTCGAAGCTTTAAGAATCATTTAGATAAACACCTAAGCAAGATGCTGCAATGATTATAATTTATTTTATATTATTTGTTTTTTGTTGTTGTTGTAATTTGTCTGTTTGATTTTCATTTATTGTTAGTTATATGTCAATTTATTATTATTTACTATTTACCTGTTTGTTTATTATTTAACTATACCTATGCATTTATTTATGTATCTTATTTGTTATTTACATTATTATAGTTTTTATTTATTATGTTATGATTGTTATGATTTTTTTCTCATCCGACCTAGATATGGACCAAAAGGTCTCCTGTCGGCATGCTCCGCCTTTGTACTCCTTTGTTAAAGCCTTTGATCCACTTGAACACCTCTATTAGATCACCCTGCGCTCTGCGTCCTTCCAGAGAGTGTAAGTTAAGGTGCCTAAGCCTCTCTTCGTAAGGCAAATTTCTGAGTCCATGTATCATTTTGGTTATTCTTCTCTGTACTGATTCTAGTAAATTGATGTCCATTCTGTAGGACGGAGACCAAAAATGTACCGCATTGTCAAGGATGGGTCTAACTATCGCTAGATAGAGTTTAATAATTACCTCTGCACTACTATTCGTTAGCGTCCTAGCAATGAAACCTTAATGCTCTGTTAGCTTTATTCCTGGAGCTAATGCACTGTTTTCTGGTTTTAAGGTCCGGACTCACTAGAACTCCCAAGTCTCTCTCGCACTCAGTTTTCTCTAAAAGCGTGTTATCTAAGCTGTATCTATTTTCGGGGTTGAGTAGCCCTACGTTTAACACGCTACACTTAGAGATATTGAAGTTCATTTGCCATTTCACCGACCATGTGAAAAAAATTTAAAATCATCCTGCAGAACCTCTGCGTCGTCTCCTGACCTAATTAGGCGTCTTATCTTAGTGTCACCTGTAAACTTACTAATATAATTATTCATCCCATCGTCTAATTCGTTTATTTACATAATGAACAACAAAGGACCCAAAGCCGAGCCCTGGGGGACCCCACTAGTATCACTGCCTCACCTAGATTTTACTCCATTTATGATGACCCGCTGTTTTCTGTTACTAATCCAAGCTCTAATACATTCTAACACTTTTCCTCCTATGCCATGGGCTTTGATTTTATTTAGCAGTCTGTGTTGTGGCACCTTGTCGAACGCTTTGCTAAATTCAAGGTAAATAACATCGTAATTATCATTGTTATCTGACGCCTTATATACTTTAGTGTAAAAGGATAGAAGATTAGTCACACATGACTTACCCTTGCAGAAACCATGCTGTGAATCACGAAATAATTTAGGTCTTTCGATGTGTTCACTAAGTCTATTTACTATTACTAATTCAAGCATTTTTTCTATAACCTATGTCAAATTGATTGGCCTATAGTTGCATATAGACGATCTATCCCTTTTCAAAAACAGGAACAACGTTTTCTTGCCTCCAAGCATTAGGCACAAAACCAGTGTCTATTGATTTATTAAATATTTCAGTTAACTGGCCACAGATTTCAAATTTACACTCCTTTAGCATTCTCGGAAAATTTTCGTCTGGACCCGGGGATTTTGTAGCTTTAAGTCTTTCAGTGTACTTGACTACTTCTTTACTAATGCTGATGTTAGATAGACTACTTTCTTCATCTCCTCTGAAAATCGGATCGCAGTCAGGTACTTTATCTAACCTCTCATTAGTAAACACCGATAGAAAATAATTGTTAAACTCCTCACTCGTTTTTTCTCCGATTCTATCATGACATTTTCATATTTTTTAATTGGTCCTATTCTTTCTTTATTTTTTGTTCTATAGAGATGAAAGAAACCCTTTGGGTTAGATCTTGCTTGACTAGCAACCTTAATTTCATAATTACGTTTCACTGTACGTGTATTTTTTTAACCAGCTTTGCCATTTCGTTATATATTGATCTAAGGTGTGATTCCCCGTTTTTTATTTTTACGTAAAGTCCTCTTTTCATTCCGATATCATGTTTCAATCTGTCCGTCATCCATTTGGGAGTATTACTAATTTTCCGTATTGACTTTAGGGGGATAAATGTATTGTGTGCTTTAATAATAAGATAATTTAGATTGCTATACATTTCATCCAAATTGCTGACCTGTCTGTTGAGCCCCCGCCCGCAAATGACCTGACCCAAGGTATGCTTATTACCCTCCGTGACCCGACCCCTGGTAAAGACCTAACCCCTGGTCAAGTACCTAGACCTGACTCCGTCAACAATGTCTGAAACGTCAAAAAAAAAAAACGTATAACTTTTCATATTCAATTTCAAATAGGTTTTTATATTGTCAAAGTTTGTTCTCCTGAAGTCTGGTACTTCGACGTTATTCGTACTTTTTAATTCTTCCCAAATAATATTAAATCTTATTTCTTGGTGATCGATAGAGCCTAGACTATCTCCCACTTTTACGTTGCTCATTGGGTGCTCATTATTAGTTAAAAGTAAGTTCAGAGTATTTTCTCCCCTCGTAGGATCGGTATTCACTTGTTTTAGGAAATTATCCTCACCCCATCTAGGAATTTCCTCGTTTCCTGATCTCCTATTAAAGTTTCCCAGTCAATGTTTCTATAATTAAAATCTCCCACGATCACAACATTTTTGCACTGGGACGCTCTGTGAATTTCATAAATCAGGGGATCAGTCTGCTCAATGCTGAGATTAGGAGGTCTACACAAGACGCCAATAATAACTTTCTTATTCTTGCCTATAATCTCTACCGAATTAGATTCCGTACAGTCATCTTCCTTAATCGAATTGTTGATAATACAGTTTATTGTATTTTTAACGAAAATTGCTACACCACCCCCACTTCTGCCAACCCTATCCTTGTGAAAAACTTATATCCTTCTATTTCGATTTCCGGAAGGAAATGTTTATCAGCCATGTTGATCCGGGATTCAGTAATAGCGATAATGTCGAAATTCTCTACGCATGGTTTACCTCGCACTAAATCAACTTTATTAATTATGCTTCTGCTATTTGTATAGAAAAATTTAAGTTTATCTTCCCTCCACCTGCTTTGGTGATTTTTTTTTTTTCACAGTCTCTCTCTAAGTTGTTTCTATTGCCTAAACTATATTCCGATACTCCCCCCCCCTACTCCCACGTAATCTACCCGAAAAAAAATGTAGGATACCTACTTCTCGCTCAAGAGATTCAGCAAGGAGCCGAAATCCTCTGGGCGACAAGTGGACCCCGTCCCTTATAAATAGATGATTCTTACCGTAAATGCGGTCCTAGTTGACGACAAATGCCCATCCATTAGCCTTATAATGTTTTGGCAGCCTGCAATTCATTGCAATAGCCCTGGAATACCACATGCCTCCAACTCTACGCCTCGGAAGGATTCCACATATATCAGGAACACCTCCCTTATTTCTAATCTTGTCTAGCGCATCCCGGAACCGCACAAACAATTCCTTACTCCCTAACTTACCTATATCATTGCCCCCGGCACTGAAGCAAACTACAGGGTCCTTACCTTCCCCTACTAAACACTCTTCAATCCTATTTCTAACATCTATCCTCACGCCGGGTAAACACAACTGCGTACTATGTTTCCTATCTTTATCGCAGAAATCCCTGTCTAAGTACCTCACTTGACTGTCTCCTACAACAAAAATCTTACTTGTGGGCAGGGATCTAGCGTCTGCCCTTCCCTTCTTCTCTTGAGTTTATTTGTTTCCTCTCCCTACAGATTTGCTCGTGCTTCAAACGAGTTCTTGCAAGCGACCGGGGCTGGTGAGGACATTTTTTCCACTATACCGCATCTTGTTTTTCGCCGTTTTCCATCCAATCTCATAGATAGTTTTGTCTTCCGTATTTTGGGCCTTCGAGCGGAGAACTCGATTCTCCTCTTTAAGGCACTTTACAGCATCCTCCAAGGCTTCAATCCTACTAAGTAGAGATTGTACCTCATCGGCGCTGAACACGGTAACACAACCACTCGCCATATCACTAATTGAAGCATCTACCCAGTTGACCTGACCTGAGTGACTACTAATGCTGAACACACACACACACACGCGCGCGCGCGCACACACACACACAAAAACACACACACACACACACACACACACACACACACACACACACACACACACACACACACACACACACACACACACACACACACACACACACACACACACACACACACACACACACACACACACACACACACACACACACACACACACACACACGCACGCACACACACGCACGTACACACACACACACACACACACACACACACACACACACACACACACACACACACACACACACACACACACACACACACACACACACACACACACACACACACACACACACACACACACACACACTCACACACACACACACACATATATATATATATATATATATATATGTGTGTGTGTGTGTGTGTGTGTGTGTGTGTGTGTGTGTGTGTGTGTGTGTGTGTGTGTGTGTGTGTGTGTGTGTGTGTGTGTGTGTGTGTGTGTGTGTGTGTATGTATATATAGAGATAGATATATATATATATATAAATAGATATATATAGATATATCTATGTATATATGTATACATACATATATATATATATATATATATATATATATATATATATATATATATATACACTTTTCTAACAGACCTCGTATATATGCGAGTATATACAGATACATATACCAAAGGCCTTTTTCCCCCTTACACGGGAGGTAGCCAAACGACAAAGGGATAGAAACCACTCCCACCCATTCCATGCCCTACATACTCCACTCCCCTCTACCCTCTTCCTTCCCTCTTTTCTTGGCAAATGGATTAGAATTTAATTTCTTTCGTAAGCTTTCCAGCTTTCGGAAAGTAGATTTCTATGGAAGTTAAATGGTCTCTTAACCCCATTTGTTCTGAACAGACTCAGCCTGTCATCATCTCACGAATTCCTAGACCTGGTAAAAGATGTTCCCAGCCAAAGAATACTAGCCCCCGGATTAGACATACCTAAACAATATCTACGCTCTCTACTCGAGACATGCACTAAAATGACTCCTTTCCGCTGCTCCCGTAGGAAGCTTTACCAACAGATGGATTTGCTATTTTTTTCGTTGGCTCGGTAGAGAAAATAGTCTTTAGTGAATTTGGCCAACCTGTCATTTACTGCAGATACATTGATGACATTTTTGCCCAAACTGATTCCCACTAAAACCTTGAAACCTTGATGAGGAAGCTCATGGAAGTATTGGTGATTGACTTCACTGCTGAGCATAGTGTAAGTGGGTCTCTCCCTTTCCTGGACGTCCTCCTCAAGCAGACTAATTGCTCCTTTTCTTCTAGTGTTTATGTGAAAGACACCAATCCCGGACTATGTATGAGCGGAGAAAGCGAGTGCCCCCCAAAATAGAGAGAATCCACCAACATTATCCTTTTTAGAAGAGCTCTTTCCCATTGGTCATCCTGGTCAGATACCCAGGAAATCAACAGAGTCCACCAACTAATCATCAATAATAGATACTCCAAAAAATGAAGTTCACATCACACTTAGGAGAGTTATTGATACCTGGTGCCAAGAACTTCATCACAATGCCACAGAACAAGAAGGAACTACTCACCGTATATCTTATAAGTCCCACATGTCCAACATGTATAAAGATGATAAAAAACATTATTAAAAGAAATGTGACCCCCCACGAAAGAACGCGACAAATTATCAATCATTATTTATTATAGGAACAGGAAGACATCTTTTCTAATTCTGAGAAACAACACCGCCCCGAAACTCCATGGAAGTCGCCAATCCTGCGTAGTGTACAAATTCACATGCACAGAGGAGGACCGTATGCCACTATTTACCTACATGGGAGAGACAACTACCACCCTGTCCAGAGGAGTCATCCTCCATCTTCAACAAGGAGGACTTAAACACCACCTTTGGACCTACTACAGACGCCATATCGACAGGAAAACCATGATATGTAATACAGAAATTGTCGCAGAAGAGAAGGACCTCCAACGCCTGACCATCCTAGAGGCTGTAATAATAAAAGATTTTCAACCTGTTATTAATGTACAAACTAATGATTTCTCTCTCCTTTCCATCATGAAGCCTACATTTGACCACAATCATAGAGCCCTAAATTCAGAGAACACCCCCACACAGGCACCCCACGGAGGCTCAAAACACACATAAGCGCCACACAGAGGCCCAAAAATTATGCCTCAGACGATCAGCTAGGCTGAGGTATCTACGAAATAGCGCCAGCCAAGCTGAGGAGAGTCATACGTGATCTCTCAATGATTTGTCTTATTTCGTATTTATACAGACCCCCAGTTCACTTGTCTACACTCCAATTGAAAATGCAGGACAACCTGCGAAACGTCTTGTGCCTTTTGTACTGTGTTTGGTTTATTTTATGAATTGTGTGCTTAATTTTGTTAATATAAGTTCCGAATGCCTATTGTCTATTTACTTCTTCCCCTCTCATTTCCACAGAAATTTACTTTCCGTAAGCAAGAGAGCTTACGTAAGATATTAATTATTGGTTTATTTGCTGTCGTTTTAACAGAGTATAGTTGAAAGAGAATCTCCTGCCACGCCTCACGAATATATATATATATATATATATATATATATATATATATGTATATATATATATATATATGTATATATATATACATATACATGCATACATATACCAAGGCTTTTTCCCCCTTACAAGGTGGGTAGCCAAAAAGGGAAAGGCATAAAATCATTTCCACCCATTCAATCCCCGAATACACTCCACACCCCTCCACCCTCCCTCTTATCTGAGCACCTCCTGGATGACGGGTCATCCCTGCACCTTGTCCACTGCCCTGGGTCAGAAGCAGTGTCGCAAGACACAGCACATCCACAGCAAGGCCGCTTCATTAAATCGGCGACCCCCCCTCTCCGTCCCCCTATTGCATAAAAGGAGAGGACGGGGAGAAATCCCTTCGGGCTGCGTCAAAATTTGCTCACACATACTACCTCACCCCCCATCCCCCCACCCATTCCACCTCATGCAATCACAACATCATCCATATACAACCATTCTCCATTCACCCCTGTCTTCTGTCCTCTCCCGTCCTTCCTCAACAGACATTCCCCTCATCCCCAAAGCCCCCTTCACCCCATCCATCCACCTCATCCTAGGACGCCCCCTCATGTTCACTCCCTCCACATCTGCCTTCCATACCTCTTTTACTAGTCTTTCTTCACTCATTCTTTCCATGTGTCCAAACCATCCTAATATTCTTTCATCAATCCTATCTACAAGCTCCTTTTCCACCCCTGTTCTCCTCCTTCCCTCCTCATTTCTTATTCTATCTAGCCTAGTAACCCCATCATACTTCTCAGACACCTCATCTCAAACACATTCAAACTCCATCTCTCTTCTTTTCTTATGTTCCATGTTTCTGCCCCA
Source organism: Oratosquilla oratoria (assembly GCF_046742065.1). Classification (NCBI taxonomy): domain Eukaryota; kingdom Metazoa; phylum Arthropoda; class Malacostraca; order Stomatopoda; family Squillidae; genus Oratosquilla; species Oratosquilla oratoria. The sequence continues at coordinate 276,364 of NW_027467457.1, read as the reverse complement.
TACAGTGCTGTTGGCACAATCACTCCTTCATACAGTCTCCTCTTAGCATCCATTCCCAAATGTCTATTCCTCATTACACTCTTTAATCCACCAAGGCATTTACTCGCTTCTCTCAATCTACATTCTACCTCCACCTTCACTCCACCTTTTCTTGCCACATTTGTACCCAAGTATCTAAAACTATCCACTTCCTCCAGTCGCTCTCCCTTAATGCTCACTTCCAGTCTACTGCCACTTTCACCCCTTGTACATCTCATCACCTTACTTTTACCCACATTTATCTTTAGCTTTCTTCTATCACATACTCTCCCAAACTCTGTCACCAACTTTCTCAATCCCTCCTCCGATCCTGCCACAAGTGGAGTATCGTCCGCAAACAACAGCTGGCTCACCTCCCACTTTTCTCCATTTTCTTCCAAACCCTTGCCCACTACCCTTGCATTTATCTCTCGTACCACCCCATCCATGTATAAATTGAACAGCCAGGGCGACATAACGCATCCTTGACGAAGTCCCACCTTTACCTCGAACCACTCACTCTCTCCATTTCCAATCCTGACACAAGCTCAACTACTCTCATAAAAACTCTTGACAGCTCCTAGAAGCTTTCCTCCTATCCCGTATATCTGCATAACCTCCCACAGTGCCTTTCTGTCTACCCTATCATAAGCCTTTTCCTGATCCATAAAAGCCCAAAAAACATCCTTCCCCTTTCCTATAGCTTTCTCACATATCTGTCTTACCACAAAGATCTGATCTACACAACCTCTACCTGCCCTAAATCCACACTGTTCCTCACCAATTACTCCTTCTGTTCCTCTCCTAATCCTCTCAATCAAGATCCTCCCATAAGCCTTCCCAACTACACTTAACAAGCTATTCCCTCTCAAACTACTACATTCACACTTGTCCCCTTTTCCCTTGTAAAGAGGAACTATACAGGCACTCCTCCAGTCCTCCGGCACCCTACACTCTCTCCAGCAAACATTAGATAACCTCACCAGCCAGTCCACCATCACTGGACCTCCCTTTTTCAGACATTCTGCATGGCATCCATCCAGACCAGGTGCCTTACCTGCTTTCATCATCTTAACAACTGCCTTCACCTCGTCCTTCCTTATTTCTTCTCCATTCTTCTCACTCGTCACTCTAATTTTCTTCGCATTTCCCACTGCAGCTATCTTTCCCTCCCTATCCTCCTTCACATTTAGCAACTCCCTAAAATATTCTGCCCATCTTCCCCTTACTGCCTTCTCTTCCATTATCATCTCTTCATCTGCACCTTTTACCTTTTCTTCTCTACTTGATTCGCCTCCTCTTCCTCTCTTAATTTCTTTCCAAAACATCTTTTTATTACTTTCAAAATTTTCAGTCATACTCCTACCCCATTTCACATCTGCTCTCCTCTTTGCCTCCTTTACCTTTTGCTTTACTTCTCTTTTCTTTTCTTTGTACCTCTCATATGACTCCCTCGTCCTATTTTGTAACCAATCTGTGAAAGCTCGCTTCTTCTCTTCTACAACCTTCTTCATTTCCTCATCCCACCATTCACTACCCTCTCTTCTATTTCCCCCTGTCCTTCTTGTTCCACACACCATCCTTGCACACTTTATGACTCCCTCCTTGAACCATCCCCATTCCTCCTCCACACCCAGCTTCACTCTATCCTTTACTCCCTCGCACTCCTCCTTCAGCTTCTTTTTGTACTCCTTCTCCTTTCCCTTTTCATTCAAAGAGTTCACTCAAAGAACCTCCCTACCTTTTGTCCCTTTCCTCTTTCTCCACCTATTCTCCACTCTGAACCTACCTTCCACCATAAAATGATCTGATATTCCCCCACCCTCTCCCCTTAGCACATGTACATCATATATATATATATATAATATATATATATATACATATATATATATATATATATATATATATATATATATATATACATGCTACTGATAAAAACACGGGTACGTGTGGTCACTTATGCCTCTACTCTTTTGCAAGCTGCCCTTGTTCCTTTTTCATGTATATATAATCTATAAGTTTCTATTAACTATGTGTTTATTGCACTGAAGATGTAATATACGAAAGCGCTCTGCTTCGTTAGTTTCTTTTTCCAAGTGGTCTACTTTGCATATGCATACATACATACATACATACATACATACATACATACATACATACATACATACATACATACATACATACATACATACATACATACATACATACATACATACATACATACATACATGCATACATACATACATACATACATACATACATACATACATACATACATACATACATACATACATACATACATACATACATATATACATATATATATATGTGTATATGTATATATACATATGTATATATATACATATGTATATATATATATATATATACATATATACATACATATATATATATATATACATATATATATATATATATATATATACATATATATATATATATATATATATACATATATATATATATATGTATATATATACAAATAGATAGATATGCACAAGTATCACAAAACACACTTGACTACACCGATATGCTGAACACCACAGGGAAAAGAAAAATTCTTGGAATCCGAGCGATTTCGTGATATTTTCACATCTTCAAAGATTACAAAAGAATGAATAAGTACAGACTAAGATGAGATATATATTAACATGAGAGAGGTTTGACACATGGCAAGGGTTACCACTTAAGCTAATGATATCAGGTGAGGTCAAATCTTGAAGGGTAGGGGTGGGTGACTTATTTCTTACAGTAATTATCATTCATACTTTTAATAATAAATGGATCAAGTTTGTATAGACCTAAGTTGTTATTGAGGAGTTTTTCAATGTCATGTTTGATGATACAGGATTGTATAACATTTCTTTCAATCATGTCTTTACATGGTACAATTTTTGTTACATTTTTCCAATCGATCGGATGGTCAAAATCCCTTACATGAGTAAACATGGCATTAGAATATTGGTCTGCCTTAATGCTATGTTTATGCTGTTTTATTCTTATTTCTAAATCTTTGCTTGTTTGCCCAACATAATATTTATTACGATTGAAACATATTACTTTATAAACACATCCCTTAAAATCATTTGGGGAGTTTTTTTTTATCAGTAGATTTTTAACAGTGGAATTATTTCTAAATACAACATTAACATTAAATTGTTTTAAGAGATTGGGAATCTCTATCATATTTTCATTGTATGGAAGTATCAACAGGTTTGTGTTATCATTTTTTTTTTTTGTCTTTCAGTTTTATAAAATGTCCTTTTTGCATATTTCAACCAATTATCCATAGAGTGTTTTAGGTATTTTAACCGCTTTCCAATTTCATAAATCTTACATATCTCACCATTAATAAATTCAGGGCTGCAAATGCGTAATCCACGGAGGAACATAGAAGAGAATGTTGATTTCTTAACTCTAACATGGTAAGCAGAATAATAATGCATATGTGAATTTACATTAGTAGGTTTACGCTGAACACTATATCTAAATTTCTTACCACATCTATAAACTTTACAATCCCAAAAAGGAAATACTTGAATTATCTTCAATTTCCACAGTGAATTTTATTGAAGGGACTAATTTATTTAATTTTGTTGGAGTTAAGTCATTCAATGCCAAGGCTTCTGTGCGTGAGTTCCAAAGAAAGGTGATAGCTTTCAAAGCTATGTTAGAATAGGATAAAACGTACGAATACGGCGACGAACTACTTGACAGTTTGAATTGTTCACAAGATGAAATAACAGAAGAAGACTCGCAAAAGTTCACACGGCACTACTTTTCAGGATATAAGAGCTTTGTGAACAACGGTGCGTTATCCGACCACAAAAATTACCAGATGTATATATTGGAAAAGCTTTACAAGAAGTCAAGGAAAATCGCCGTTCGCAATAAATACGCGGTATGGAATGTAAAACGAAAACCGAAAATAAAGAGCAGAACATTCCATCGACTTTGAGCCAACAAGAACAAAAAATGTGCCTCTAAAAAGTTTCTTCGAGAAAAAAAAAAAATCCAGAAACAAAAAAAAAAAAGAAGCGCCTGGCTGAGGAGGAAAAGGCTAGAAAAAAACAACGGAAGATTCCTCGGGTACCAAGGATACGCTGGAACAAATGAAAGAGGAAATCATGGAATCATATGATGAGTTTAGCGATGTTGCCTAGAATCAGAAAAAGCTTGGCGAGGATAGTGAAAAACTCAGAGAATATAAGGAAATTTACCAGATAATCAATAGATTGAATGACGAAGAAAGTGACCACGGAGACAGATCGCCAAAATGATCAAGAATGGTAGCGGAGGGTGAACACGAGATATCACCAAAGAGAAGCCGTAGAATTAGCAGAGGTTAACAATGAAATAAATCTATCATATCTTTATTTTCCAAGTCCTTATTTAAATAAGTGGGCGGAGCCCAGTGCCCAAAGCGCCCGCGAGCAAGGCAAGCAGCGCTGTAAGCCAATCAAACTGCCAAAGACAGGTGCGGCCAAGCCATTGCTTATATATATAGATATATATATATATATATATATATATATATATATATATATATATATATATATATATATATATATATAAACACATATATATACATATATATACATACATAGATACAAATATGTATATATATATATATATATATATATGTGTGTGTGTGTGTGTGTGTGTGTGTGTGTGTGTGTGTGTGTGTGTGTGTGTGTGTGTGTGTGTGTGTGTGTGTGTGTGTGTGTGTGTGTGTGTGTGTGTTGTATGTGTGTATGATATATATATGAATATATATATGTATATATATACATATATATACATATGTATACATATACATATGTATGTATCTATATATATATATATATATTTAAACACACACACAAACACACACACACACACACACAAACACACACACACACACACACACACACACACACACACACACACACACACACACACACACACACACACACACACACACACACACACACACATACACACACACACACACACACACACACACACACACATATATATATATATATATATATATATATATATATATGTATGTATGTATATATGTATATACATGCATACAACAAAGGATTTTCTCCCTTATAAGGGAGGTAGCCAAAAAACAAAGGCATAGAAACCACTCCCACCCATTCTATCCTTAACATACTCCAACCCCCTCCACCCTCTTCCCTCCCTCTTATCTTGGCACCTCCTGGATGACGGGTCAGAATGAGCGTCACAAGACAGCACATCCATAGCAAAGCCGCTTCATTAAATCGGCGACCCCCACCCCCTCTTTGTCCTCTTATGCAGAAAAGGAGACGACGGGGAGAAATACCTTCGGGCTGCGTCAGTTTATTTCTCACACATAATTCCTCACACCCCACTCCCCAACTTCCAACTTCCCCTTATGCATCACAGCATCATCCATACGCAACCATTCTCCATTCACCTCTATCTTCTGTCCTTTCCCGTCCTTCCTCAACCGACATTCCCTTTCTTTCCTAATGCCCCATTTACCCCATCCATCCATCTCATCCTAGGTCGCCACCTCATGTTCACTTCTTCCACCTCTGTCTTCCATACCTCTTTTACTAGTCTTCCTTCACTCATTCTTTCCATGTGTCCAAACCATCCCAATACTCGTTCATCAACCCTATTTCCCATCTCCCTCTCCACTCGTGTTCTCCTCCTCACCTCCACATTTCTCACTTTATTTTGCCTACCCTATCATATTTCTCAGACATTTCATCTCAAACACATTTAAACTCCTTCCCTCATCCTCTCTCATGTTCCATGTTGCTGCCCCGTACAGTGCTGTCGGCACAATCACTCCTTTATATAACCTCCTCTTAGCGTCCATTCCCAGATGTCTATTTCTCATTACATTTTTTAATCCACTAAGGCATTTACTCGCTTCTCTCAATCTACATTCTACCTCCACCCCTACTCCTCCCTTTCCTGCCACATTCGCATCCAAGTATCTAGAACTATCCACTTTCTTCTGTCTCTCTCCCTTAATACTCACTTCCAGTCTGCTGTCACTTTCTCCCCTTGTACATCTCATCACCTTTTACTCACATTTACCTTCAACTTCCATCTTTCACGCACCTTCTCAAACTCTGTCACTAACTTCCTCAATCCCCCTCTGATCCTGCCACAAGTGTAGTGTCGTACACAACAGCTGGCTTACCTCCCATTTTTCTCCATTTTCTTTAACCATCTCCAATCCTTGACCTATTACCTTTGCATTAACCTCTCGCACCACCCCAAAATATAGATTTAACAGCCAGGGTTACATAACACATCCCTGACGAAATCATAAGCCTTTTCCAGATCCACACAAACCCAAAATACATCTTACATTTTCCTATAGTTTTCTCACATATCTGTCTTACCATAGAAATCTTAACTACGCAACCCCTACCTGTCCTAAACCCACACTGTTCCTCACCAATTACATCCTCTGTTCCTCTCCTGATCCTCTCAATCCAGATCCTCCCATAAGCCTTCCCAACTACATTTAACAAGGTGATCCCTTTGAAACTACTACACCCACACTTGTCCCCTTTCCCTTTGTAAAGTGGAACTATACAGGCACCCCTCCAGTCCTCCGGCACTCTACCCTCTCTTAAACAAACTTTAAAGAAACTTACCAGCCAGTCCACCATCGCTGTGTTTTTTTTTTTTTTTTCTGAATGGCATCCATCCATCCCAGGTACCTTACCTGTTCTCGTCATCTTAACAACTACCTTCACTTCATCTTTCTTTATTTCTCCTTCATTTTCATCACTCATCATGGTCATTTTCTGATCGCTTCCCACTGCAACTACCTTTCCCTTACTATCCTCCTTCACATTTAGCAACTTCTTTAAATATTCGGCCCATCTTTTTCTTACTGTATTCTCTTCCATCACCATTTCTCCATCTGCACCTTTTACCTTTTCTTCTGTACTTGATGCGCCTCATTTTCCTCTCTTATTTTATTTCAAAAAGGTTATTATTACTTTCAAATTTTTCTGTCAGACTCTTACCCCATTTCACCTCTGCTCTCCTCTTTGCCTCTTTTATCTTTGGCTTTACTTCTCTTCTCTTTTATTTGTACCTCTCACATTACTCCCTCGTCCTACTTTGTAACCAACCTGTGAAAGCTTGCTTCTTCTTTTCTTCAATTTTCTTTGCTTCCTCATCCCACCACTCAATACCCTTCCTTCTATTTCCTCCCGTCCTCCTTGTGCCACATACCATCTTTGCACACCTTATGATTCCCTCCTTGAACCATCCCATTCCTCCTCCACTCTTAGTTCTACTCTATCCTTCACTCCCTACCACTACCCTCTCAGCTTTTTCTTGTACTCTTTCTCCTTTTCTTTCTTATTTAAGCAGTTCACTCTATGCACCTCCCTACCTTCTGTACTTTTCCTCTTTCTCCATCTTTCCTCCACTCTCAACTTACCTTCCACCAAAAAATGATATGATATTCCCCCACTCTCTCCCCTTGGAACATGTACATCTTTAACTCTTCCTCCTATAATCCTGGTTTCCACTATATAGTCCACTAACGCTCTAACACCCTTCCATCCACCACCCTCTACCATTTGTACCTAGGGTTGACTTTATTCCCAAACACTGTTTTTGCTATGAACAACTCTCTTTCTAGACAGATCTCCATCTTCAACTTTCCACTACAATTTTTTACTGAAACTTCACACTTTCCAAACACTCCATATATTGGTTCATATCCTACCCTAGCATTAAGGTCTCCTAATACCACTACATTGACATTTTCCCCTAATCCCTCTATATACTCATTTAAATCCACCCAAAAAACTCCCTTTCCTCTACACTCTTCTCACTACCAGGCCTATATTCAATTACAAAAGTCCACATATCCCTTCCAAGTTTTATCTTCATCCGCATTAACCTTGAAGAAACTTCCTTCCACTCTGCTACGCTCTTACCCATCTCTTCACTTACTATTATAGCCACCCCTTCTCTCTCTCGTCCTCTCTTCATTCCTGAGAACCTCCCATCTATACTCCAAAATTCACACTCGCCCCTCTCCCTCAACTTAGTTTCACTCAATGCCAACACATCCATCATTCTTCTCACAAGCATGCTGCCTATCTTTTTCCTTTTACTCTCATCTGTACCAAACCCACGTACATTAAAAGACCCAAACCTTAGGGTACTGGTTGGAAAAAATCCTAAACCCTGTTATGCCTTTACTTTTTTTTAGGAATTGCCTACTCCTAATCGCCGTCCCGCTTTTGTCGCCTCCTACGACTCAAACGTGTGTGTGCGTATGTGTGTGTGTGTGTGTGTGTGTGTGTGTGTGTGTGTGTGTGTGTGTGTGTGTGTGTGTGTGTGTGTGTGTGTGTGTGTGTGTGTGTGTGTGTGTGTGTGTGTGTGTTTGTGTGTCTGTTGGTGTGTGAGTGTGTGTGTGTGTGTGTGTGTGTGTGTGTGTGTGTGTGTGTGTGTGTGTGTGTGTGTGTGTTTGTGTGTGTGTGTGTGTGTGTGTGTGTGTGTGTGTGTGTGTGTGTGTGTGTGTGTGCGTGTGTGTGAGTATGCACACACACACACACACACACACACACACACACACACACACACACACACACACACACACACACACACACACACACACACACACACACACACACACACACACACAATGTATACGTCCCATACACATGTAAGTATCAGTCAGTCATATGACCCACACACTCCTCCATCTCAACTACCCCAACCACACCCGGGACACAGACACATCGGCGCCACCATATCCTGCCAAGAAGTTGCCGAGCTAAGCATCACGTGAATTCAACCAATACACACACACATGAACACACACTCATAAGTGCAATCAACCACCAACACATTACGTTACAGAACTACCCCATAATAACGAGCTCTTCCCCCCCGGGAAATATTATAATATATAAATAGAAATGTAACATATTCATACATACTAACAAGCATATTGTAAGAGACTGAATACTCCCAGTAAAAACTGTACAAGTACGATTGCTGGGACCCATCTGATAATGCGTGCTCAGCAGTTCCTTGATCAAAACCACAGAGCACGCACACCAGAAGGGAGTCGGTCGATAACTTACAATGTGTACTGTAGTGATAAGGAAGATGTGAGACATTATTATTGATATAACAGTCCTATGTAGTGACAATAAGTGATTAAAGTGGAACTAAGGTGACATATAGTGTTTGATATATTCGCCTATGTGTGTGTGTGTGTGTGTGTGTGTGTGTGTGTGTGTGTGTGTGTGTGTGTGTGTGTGTGTGTGTGTGTGTGTGTGTGTGTGTGTGTGTGTGTGTGTGTGTGTGTGTGTGTGTGTGTGTGTGTGTGTGTGTGTGTGTTTCGCCACGTTCGCCACCTATTCCCCTTGCTGGCCCCCACTAGTTCTTTAGTTTAGTTTGTAGGCCCTGTTGCCTCAAATCATTAAAATTTGTCAAGTTCTAGGGTGTCTGTTCCTCTTAGTGTTGGTTCTTTTCATTGAAAATTCACTAAATTTTTCTATTAAAGAGAATTCATTTTATGTCTTCTCATTCCTTCTGTATCTTTCTTCAATTGATTCTTATACAGCGCAATCCAAAGTGCAAGATCCTACGTGAGTTTTGCAGTGACGTTATGATTTTTTTAGTCCAATTATGTTTAACTTTATATCTAAGATATTCCTCAAAGGGTGTGATCTCAAAATCATGAACTAATTTAATTTTCTCCTCCTTCACCCTTTCACCAATCAGAGTCTTTGTTACAAGTATATATAACAATATTGTTTACTTAAAATAATCTCGAGTCTCTGCATATCTCACTTAGGTTACAATGGAATGCCATGTCAGCAATTTAGTCGAGTCCTCGGATATTATTCATCAATAGGAATTTTATTACCTACGCTCGCTATATTGTTTTTATAAACGCCTAACCCAGGGGTTCTCAGCCTTACTTGGCCCATTCACCCCTTCCACCATTTGTCAGAATGTCATTCCCTCCCTCCTTTCCAAGATTGTCTGATTCAAAAGGTGCATTCTAAATAATAAGAATCCTAGGTAGTAGTTTCATCTCAAAGAATTCCATGTACAAGTTTCTTTGAGATGAAACTACGACCTAGGATTCTTCCCCAACAAGTTGTGTGGAAAAGATATGTTGATGATATCTTGTGTCTTTGGCCAGTTAATCGTAACTTAGATTTATTTCTTGAAAAACTAAATGGTATGGTCCCTTCAATCAAATTTACTTTTGAAATAGAAATAGAGAATAAGTTGCCATTTTTGGATATTTTAATTCATCGAAATGGTAAACAATTTAAATATGACGTTTATAGAAAACCTACTAATGTCGTATCATATGTCCACTTTTACTCGGCTCATCATCAGAAGACAAAACTTTCTGTCTTTAGTTCTATGTTCCTTAGAGCTTACAGGATATGTAGCCTGGAATTTTTGGATGATGAGCTGAGGAAGTTATATAGCATAGCTTCTGAATTAAAATATCCAAAGCACTTAGTAAACACTTCTCATAAAATGGCTTACAAAACTTTCCATAACACCTCACACGTAAGAAAAGTATTTGACAAAAAGAACCTTTTGGTTCTTCCTTACAGTGAGAAATTAATTGGTCTGCCTAATATTCTCAAACAATTCAACATCAACTTGGTTTTCAAAAATAATACTATAAAAAGTAAGCTCATTAAAAATTCACCTGAAGCAAACGAGGGTTGTGTTTACTCTATTCCATGCCTTAAATGTAACAAATTTTATATCGGCCAAACTGGTAAAGACTTAAAAACTAGGATAAATCAGCACAAATATAGTGTAAGGAATGGGCAAAGTTCCAGTGGCCTTTTTGTCCATGTAAGAGACCACAATCATCCTATTGACTGGGATAATTCGAATGTAATAATTTCTTGTAGATCCTTATTAGAAAGAAACATCATCGAATCCAGTCATATTAAACAATCCTTTGACAATAATATCAATTTAAGTTTAGGATTATTTAAACTTGATGATTTTGTTATTGATAAAATTGTAAGACCTTCTCCAAGTGCTACTAAGCGGGGGTGACGTAACGTCATGGACCAAACGTCCGTATATGTAAACATCGGCTCTACCTGATTGTGAAGCATCTTGTGTGTACTTCCCATGTTCCTAGCTTGTCTTTTACTTTATGTATATATATCCACCTTTGTCTCTGTAACTGTGTATTCCTTGATAATGTCTTAAATAGACGAAAACGTTCGGACTAAGCTTCTTATTTCCCAGTGGTTTTTTTCTGCATATTATTTTCACGTGTGCCTTGTGAATTACTGCAAAATATATATGTATATGTATATACAAAGAGCGAGAGAGACACAAAGACATTCAGACAGACAAACAGACAGACAAATATAGATAGGGTGGGAGAATGAGAGAAAGAAATAATTATGTAAGAGATAATGTAAGGGGGTAATAGACGATGTCGTTTGCGCAAGAAATAAACATGAAAAGGGATACGCAAAAGTTTGACTGTAGAAACGACAATATGTCGTTAAATAGTTTTTCGTGTCCTAGATTAGTGGTTTTCAACCATTGGTAAGATTATGACTCTGTTCTAGCATTCATCAATATAAATTACCTATTTTCCACTCAAACCTATATTAGAACAAAGTCCTTTGGCATATTTCTATTCTTTATTTGGAAATAATAACCCAATATTCTCTAATATTTTTTTATTTTTTATTCTGACACTTAACAATAGTAATGATCTACTTTTCATTGAAACTTAAATTAGAAAATGCTTCAATACATATTCCTATATTTCAGTGAAAAATAGCAGGCCTATTCAACATTATATTTAATCAAATTTATATATAAATAAAATGGGACAAATAATTCATATGTGAAATAAGTAATCATCATTTAATATAGCTTCTCTCTTTTGCAATAAAACGTATATCAAACACAATTCACTCACAGTTTTACAAATATGACAGTTTGTCATAACTTTGTTTTAGGAATTCTTTTTACAATATATTTGATGATATATAAAAAAAAATAGTTTAACTATATATCTATTTATTTATCTTTTCCTTGTCTATTTGTATGTTATCTCTCGTCTGTCCGTGGCCCATTTAGGAGAGTGAGAGAAACGAAAGAGAGAAGGGACGTGCAGAGATTGAATATAGGCAGGAGGGAGTGGTAACGAGTGAGAGTGTTGAGAAGGGATGGTGAGAGAAGGATGGGTGAAAGCATAGGAAAAGAGAAGTGAGTATGGACGAAGAAAGAAATAAAACCGGGAGGAGGAATAGTTAGAGGGAGACAGAGCTGAGCTTGGATAATCAAGGATAAAGGAAGGACTGAGGTGAAAGTAGAAGATGAGAGAAGAAAGAAGACACAAAATACAAAGAAGCAAATGACTAACAAGAGAGTGGGAAAAGGGAAGTACGATTCCACTAAATATTCCTTGTTAACAAACCATTCTACTCACCTGTAGGTATAGCCGCCTACCAGGCTTGGATCAATAAGTGTTTGTAATGAATATATATATATATATATATATATATATATATATATATATATATATATATATATATATATATATATACACATATATATATATTGTTACGGGACGGGCTGGTTAGTGAAGAGACGTTACGTATAACGGATAAGTGCTTAAGAACCAGCTCACTTCTAGAAGCCACTGTAGGACTGAACTATCTGGTCAGGGCCTAGATAATTCGTAAGACTAGAAGTAAAGGTAACAAAGAAGATTCCAGGAAAGGAATATTAAACTAGCGATAAAACTAGTAAACGAAATTATTAATATGGAAAATATTTACAGGCAATCAACACAAAAGAGAATGGGCAGTAGGGTCAATGGGACCGTTACACGATTATAAGAATATGGAAATTATCGTTCAAATAAGAAACACAAGATAAGTATACAATATGGTACTATCTAAGTACAAAGAGATCAGGAACATGCATCAAAATAAGTAATAAGTACAAATATAAGTATAAAGTAATGCAATGTATATCAGACACGTAATGTAGGCAAAAAGGGTGATCACTTCACACCAATCATCTCATGAATCTAAACTTCTAGTTTTTATCAAGAGATCAATATGTGGGAAAATGACAAGGTGTGAGCGATTTCCACCGCTTATATACCTTTGGTACGGATGCGGGATACTTCCGGTTAAGGGTGCGGGTGTGCGAAAGGGGGGGAGGAGGGTATGTATCCATCACCCACCACGCACGTGATCCACATGCTTGCAACAGAGCGAGACTTCCTCTTGCTTACTTTGCATTTCCCACGACATGCACCCCTAACACAGCACAATTTGAAGACAAACAAGTATAGATACCTAGTGTCACCAGACACGTATCATAAATCCTTTTATTATAACTGCCCTAGTGTATTACGCATAAACTAACATAGATATAATATACCTAACAATATCCACCAATTATACAACTAACCCTTATATATCTAAACCGTCCCCAATCCATAGATTAACGAGACTAACGCCCTTGCTTACAGCAACCCTTCTAACCCTATATATTCTATGACATCCATGTAATGAGAGGAGAGCTGGAGTAGGTGAAGAACCTACTGCCAGAGGCTGGGTAGGTCACGAACCTACCGGCCGGAGGTCAGAGCTATCGTGCCCTAGGTCAAGGCCTGGCACTTATTGTATTTAGCCCCAAAGGGCCATTTGCATTTGTACCAACCTGAAATTCTTCTTGTTTAAAATAAAATAAGAAAGCTCCCGCTTTGGAGTCTATCTCGCCACATTAAGACTTCCCTACGTATACAACAGGTATACAACTGGCGGCAGCAGCGGTTCGCCCACGTCCTGAATAGAAGCGCCGTCATCAGCCATACTACACAAGGTTACACAACCAATCCAACTGGCGAGCGGTACTCTATTCCAACCTCCGAAGATACAAGCCTACCTTATACCACGAAACACTGGTTTCACACATGCCTACCACAGAAGGCCGAATACATTCTTCAGTCATTCAAGCCACGCCTACCATTCAGAACATTCAGAAGGAGCAACGGTGGTGAAATCGAACCCATTCGATTTTGAACCACCTGGTGGCAGTACGCTACCATAGTCTCTGTAGACAGATATCTACAGCGACATAGAAGAACCGGTCAACTCTACACCGCACCTCTTCACGACTCCAAACCAAGACGAAAACCCAGGCCGACGAGACACTCGTTCGCCACCCAAACTACCGTCACCAATCTCCGTGAGTATAAACCATAGACTCCCACTAATTCCCCCTTTTTTATATATATAATTCAGAAGCCGGACGAGAAACCACCTCCACCCCCCCCCTCCAAGTCCACCCAGACCGGAAGCTTCGCTATGACCGGCCAGACCAGAGGCTTACATCGGGTCAGCATTCTCGCTTACCCACCCCAACCACAACCGCCACCCTTGGCGCACCGAGAATAGCTGACACTGCTGTTCAGCGTCAGCTGGACGTCAACAACTTAACCCACGACAGTGTCACGTTCACCAACAGAGCAGAAACAGTGCTTCCAGAATACAGCGCAGACCTGCGTTAAGTAATTATTTTATTTTATTCTTGTACATCATACACCCATAGTGTATATGCATAACAAATGTAATAATTTTAATTACAAATAAAAAAAAATGTAAATTAGCTCACGTAGAACTATCTATTAGTTACAATTATAGAAATTCAAAGTCCACGATAAACAAAACCTAATAATCAAAACATCCACTATGTAATTTTAACTTACAAATAATTTTTCAATTTTAACGTAGAATTAGAATATCAAAATGTCACTGCGAAGAAATCTCCCAGGCAGTCACCCGAAACATAGTAAATTAAGATAAATCAATATACAACGACAATTCCCAAGATGAACATAACCAACACTTAAAAATTATTCCCCCTTCGGACGCAGGACGTCATGCGATTCGATAGGTTAGGTCCTCACGATCATTTACTTATAAAACCCCTTTCACTAACTATAAAAGTACTTCTCTACTTCCTTCCGACCGTGAAGCCCCGGAATAATACACTCAAAACCCCACCCACTCAAACAAGATGAATAAATAAAAATATATCAATAAATAAATAAAATAAAATAAATTAACTGCCTTAAATAAATATAAAATGTTATATATGTATTTTTAGCTCTACACAATCTTAGCCAATAACCATTCTCATAAATAACAAACTTGTATAAGTTTATATGTCTATAAAATGTTATATATGTATTTTTAGCTCTACACAATCTAACATATTAATTAAAAACACACTAACCACTTAGGATGTCATGTCTTCAGTAAGCTATGACTGTAGTGAAATAGTACTATCTCATAGAAAAGAGATTATAAAATAAATTCTCATTGAACAGAGAAACAAGTGTATGGTGAACAGTGAAATTTGTCCTCATTGAAAAGAGATTATACAAGTGTAAAATGTTTTGTACATAGCTTACTGAAAAAAAAAAGATATGATAATATACGTAAAAAATCCCACCTTTTTTTACTCATTCAAACATATTTTGTTGATCAATATCACCCACTAGCAAACTTACAAATTATCATATCTATATTCAATTATGTATGCCATCCCCACTGTCACGACCTTAACCCAAGGTACGAGGACGTACCTCAAAAAGGTCAGGGAGGCAATGTATCCATCACCCACCACGCACGTGATCCACATGCTTGCAACAGAGCGAGACTTCCTCTTGCTTACTTTGCATTTCCCACGACATGCACCCCTAACACAGCACAATTTGAAGACAAACAAGTATAGATACCTAGTGTCACCAGACACGTATCATAAATCCTTTTATTATAACTGCCCTAGTGTATTACGCATAAACTAACATAGATATAATATACCTAACAATATCCACCAATTATACAACTAACCCTTATATATCTAAACCGTCCCCAATCCATAGATTAACGAGACTAACGCCCTTGCTTACAGCAACCCTTCTAACCCTATATATTCTATGACATCCATGTAATGAGAGGAGAGCTGGAGTAGGTGAAGAACCTACTGCCAGAGGCTGGGTAGGTCACGAACCTACCGGCCGGAGGTCAGAGCTATCGTGCCCTAGGTCAAGGCCTGGCACTTATTGTATTTAGCCCCAAAGGGCCATTTGCATTTGTACCAACCTGAAATTCTTCTTGTTTAAAATAAAATAAGAAAGCTCCCACTTTGGAGTCTATCTCGCCACATTAAGACTTCCCTACGTATACAACAGGTATACAGGGTAAGTTAACACACGTCAACATGGGTAGTTTTAAGACCCTCGACTCGCTTGAACAATCTACTTATTTAGTAACTGTCAAATCTGTGCGCTCCGAACTATTCAGGATTTCGCTTGTCTGTTTGTTCTACAAGAGTGCGCACCTTTCTCCGCACGTAGGCAAGATTACATATAGTGGACGGGCGTTACTGCTTAACATTGTTACAATACATACATAGACAAGAAATATGAACATAGTTATGTAATACAAAGGAACACAATTCTATAACATAATTACACATATGACGTAATATCTAATATTACGTTACAATATATATATATATATCATATATATTATATATTCATATATATATACATTTCTTATTAAATAACACAGCAAAATGGGCGTTAGTTATCTTCTTATTGAGACTTTCTACTCTTCTAATAACTTTTCTCTCTAAAGGAGGGAGAAGGTATACAATATTTCCAAACGAGTCCATGATTGGGTAGGAAAACTAACATTATACGACGTTTCGCCTATGCATTAGGCATCTTCTGGTAATTTATTCAGAAATAAATACATTCTTATATAGTACAAAGATAGGTACATTAGGAGAGATCTAGGACTGTGACAGTTCATCCTTTCTAGCCCGCTACTCGTGACCCATACAACTCTAGGGTCCCGCACATGTTTTGTTGTATATTAATAAGTGGCATATAGTTTCTTATCATCACTGCCTCCATGCATTTTAGTTTTGTTGTATTACCATTCCTGGCGATTATTATTGTGTTCGTGTTAAGGTGTTCTCTTGATATGTTGCTCTTGTGGGATTTCGTCATGTGTGATTTTATTGCCCCGTTCTGCATGTGATACGTGAGTCTCTTTGAAAGTGTTTGTGTTGTGTACCCGATATACTCGTCTGTACAAAGCACCGTCTTTGTTAAAATTACAAGTATATTTGTACACGACATTACTCTGCCAAATTATTTTTCATGATAAGAGATGATGTTCTGGGGTTCCTGTAATAAATTATCAAATTAAGCTTATCTCCTTCTTTTGTAGGTGTACAATTCTTTTTTATTATTTCTTTCAGGACCTTTTCATCTTTTTTATAGGCTGAAGACATTGTGTTCTGGTAGCAAAGGTTAATGTTATTGAATTTACTACTTTAATCTAAAGCGGTTGTGTTGACTAAATCCATTTTAGTTTTTATTTCTTTGTCAAAATCTTTCAACGGGAAGCCATTATTTGTTAAGATTTGTTTTATCCTGTTTAATTCTTGGTGAAGAAGAGACCAACTTGAACAAATTTTGAAGGCCCTTGCAACGTAAGCCCGTACCACACTTTTCTTATACTTAGAGAGACATTCACTCATCCCATTTAAACACCTTCCTGAGTCACTAGGTGCATTGAAGAGAACCTGCTCCCTAAATTCACTAATATATATATATATATATATATATACATATATATATAAATATGTATATATATACACACATATATATATATATATGTATATAATATGTATATATACACCCATATGTATACATACATATATATATATATATATATATATATATATATATATATATATATATATATATATATATATGTGTGTGTGTGTGTGTGTGTGTGTGTGTGTGTGTGTGTGTGTGTGTGTGTGTGTGTGTGTGTGTGTGTGTGTGTGTGTGTGTGTGTGTTTGTGTGTGTGTGTGTGTGTGTGTGTGTGTGTGTGTGTGTGTGTGTGTGTGTGTGTGTGTGTGTGTGTGTGTGTGTGTGTGTGTGTGTGTGTGTGTGTGTGTGTGTGTGTGTGTGTGTGTGTGTGTGTGTGTGTGTGTGTGTGTGTGTGTGTGTGTATATGTATAAATGTATATATATATATATATATATATATATATATGTATATATATATATATATATATATATATATATATTATATATATATATATATATATATATTATATCTATATAATGTACAATAATATTGTACAATACAAAATATTGCTAAAAAATATTTATTATGTAGATCCCGCTTAAACGAGTTCGTAGTAAGGAGCAGACTACGTTAAATTACTTATTTCATAAAGGCCTCCATAAGAAGGCACTAGTTTAATCCTTTATGAGAGATCGAGATGTTAAACGAAATGTAAATTATGGGTTGACAGCATCATTGACCTTGTAATTGATTGTAGTTGTAACTAATCTAAACCTAATACAAGACCAATTGCGGATGATATTCATTTACTAATATATTATGGGTATCAGCAAATTGCCTAATTCAGTTTTAATAGTGACCCCTGTCACTATAAGACGTAATCTTACAAAATACAAACCTGCTGACGACATTCTATTATTTTTTCATGTGATTCTTACTGACCATATCTGGTTGATACTAAAGATTGCTGAAATAATGTTGGATCTTTGTGCGATCTTGTCCTGGTGGCGTTATTTGACCTTAGACTCCAGTCTGCTCCGTGACCTCGGCTTCAGTCTGCTCCGTGACCTCAACTCCAGTCTGCTCCGTGTCTTCAGCTCCAGCCAGCTCCGTGACCTCAGCTTGAGGACTCGTCTTCTGCCGAGACATCAGCTAGCGAATACCTCTTGTTAAGTTTATTACTTCTTGTGAAGTTTATATCTTCGAATAGTGACAAGTAACTATGTTGTGTTTTTGTAATTGTATTCGTATAGCGCTATACAATTACAGGTATAAGATGAGGTGTAGTATTCTAGTAACTTAGAATAAAAACAGTAGTTAGTTGCGGTACTCCAAAGGTAGGAGTAATAGTATAAGGTAAGCAGACTAAGCTTTGTGTATTTATTTCATCTAGTAAACGCTTTTGTTTCTCATGTTGTTTGTATTTTCTCTATGTCGTTTCTATTGCCGAAGGAGGAGCGAAATGGCTTGTGAAGGTTGTGTGAACCTGGAGGACCATATCAGAATGTGTGACGAGGAGATTCGTCTTCTCAACAGTGCGCGCTGTGAGAAGAGTGAATCCTTCCCACAACCCAAAGAGCGTACCGCCTCTTCCACTTCTGCCACTGACATGAGCGAGTGGCGCTCCGTGGGGTCCCGTTTGTCGAGCCCGCGTTCAGTAAGCGGGTGCCCTGCGGAGCAACAGTTAGCTCTAGCCAATCGTTTTGCTCTGCTGGAGAATGAGGTGGCTGAAAATCAAAATCAGGAGTTCTTGGTGGTGGGGGACTCCATGGTGCGAGGCTATGACGACATCCTGCAGCGGAAGACTAAACGACGTTGCAAGCTTGTATGTACCCAGACAATTAGGGAGCAAAGGCGGACGAACACGGTTACGATTGTTCATACGGGAAGTAACGATATAGGTAGGGTGAGATCAGAGGAACTTGTTTGGAATTACAAGGTTCTTCTTCAGTAGATGAAGGAGCGTGGGAGCCGTCACGTAGTCTGTGGGAGCCTTCCGAGGATCTACGCTGGCTCGTGTTGGAACAGTAGAGCCGTAGTAATCAATGAGAGGATATCACGATTGTGCACGCAACTAGGATACCACTTTCTTGAACCTTGCTTTCTCTTTTCCAGGCGATGGGATCCACCTTACTCGCAGAGGCAAAGGTATTCCTACAAACATCACTATTGGAGTTTATAATCAACTAGTTCCTTTTTTTTTTTTTTTTTCCCTAACCCAAAGGGGAGGAGAAATAGAGTGTATTGGGGGAAAACAGAGCAGGGCGTACCAATAATGTAGAGAAATATGTTAGTGTAGGAGAAAATATCATTTTAGGATATAATGTCAGTAGAGAACGAAATATTACATTAGGATGTAATGTCATAGGACAAAATATCACGATAGGATGTAATAATAGTGGAGGACAAAAAATCATGAAGGGATATAATGAAAATGAAGACAAAATATCACGATGGTATGTAATGATACTGGAGAACAAAATATCACGGTAGGACATAATGTCAGTGGAGGACAGAATATCATTTTATGGAGGGATGCCGGACAGAATGTATTGTAATTGAAGGACAAAATATCACGATTGGATGTAATGATGTAGAGGACAAAATATTACGGAAAGATATAATGTCAGTGGAGGACAGAATAATTTTAGGAAGGAATGTCGGACAGAAAAACAATGAACGACGAGTGGCCGGTGTGGAACGCGGTGACGTAGGGGGGCAAGGTATAAATTAGAGATCAAATAATCGTGATGGGGCAAATGTCCATGAGGCATTGAATGTCAATGAAGGACTAAATGTCAATATAGAGCAAGGTGTCAATAAGGAACAAAGCTATAATGTAAGGCATGATATTGAAATACAAAACGTGTCAAAAAAAAAAAATAATCACGAGTTTTTTAATGCCATGAACTTTAATGCTTGTAGAATTAGGAATAAATTCCAAGGAACACAGGCGCATGTCAAAAGCAAAAATCTCGATATGATAGGAATAACCAAGACATGGATAAATGGCATAGGGTTTGAAGGTGAATTTGATATTGCGGGATTTAAACACTTTCATCAGGATATAAACTACAAGAAAGGTGGGGTGTTCTTTTGTACGTTAAAATCAATGTCCATGCCTGTGTTTTAGAGAAAGTGAAACAGTATGCATGTGATAGTTTGTGGGTAGAATTAACCCCCCAAAAAATTGACAAAAAATGAATGTAGGTGAATATAGGCCAAAAACATGCTCATTATCAGACGACAGACTGTTGTTTCAAGAACTGTCTAGTTTCTGCAACCGTGACTTATTGATAATGAGTGATTTCAATTTTACTAACATTGATTGGATGACCCTTGAATATGGCCATATAGGTAGTCGCTTGATATATTTTCTCGATGATATGTATGTAAAAAAGCCCACAAGAAATGGAAACTTACTCGATTTATTGATCACCAGCCGTGAAAGAATAATAACTGATGTATAAGTCAGTGAAACTATTGGAAATAGCGATCACAAATTTGATTCAAACTGCGAAGAAAAATAGAATAGATACTTTTGTATCTAGAATACCCGATTTTAGTAAAGCTCAGTTCATAGGACTACGTTAGGAGCTTCAGCTTACAGATTGGGAGGCAAAATTAAGCGAAAGACCTGTAGATCAGATGGGGGAAATATTTTAAAATACGCTAAGAATATTCATACCTACATCTCGTTTAAGGACAGACGCCCCCCAAATCAGACTCGCCCAAAATGACTCGACAAAGAAACTGAAAAAAGTATTGCTAAAAAAGAGACAGGCTCATAAGAAATACAAGTGCTCGGATGCACCTAATGACTATCAAAGTTATGTAATAATACAAAGATATTTAAAAAAGGCTATAAAAACGAAAACCACAGTACTAAATGAATATCGCTGATAAATCCAATGAGAATCCCATATAATTCTATAATTACATTAGAGATAAAATGGTTATTAGGAATCACATTGTCCCACAATTATTTGCTGACGATCAACTTGAATATTCAAATGAAGGAATGTGTGATATTTCAAACAACTATTTTAGTTCAGTATTCGTAAACGAAACACCTCTAAGTGAACTCCAAACAAAAATCTGTGAAAAGTCTAGGGTGAAGTTACTACGCTAAATAAAAAAAAAATAAAAAAAAATTGTAACGTGTATAGGGACACTCAAAAGTAATATAACACAAGGGTCTGACGGTTGGCATCCAAGAATCTTAAGAGAGATGAAAAATGAAATTGTTGTTCTATTATAAATCATTTTCAAGAAATCCATCATATCCGGAGATATCCCAAGAGAATGGAAGCTAGCTAACATTATTCCCATATTAAAATAATAATAATAATAATAATGAAAATAAATATATAAAAGTAAAAAATAAATAAATACATAAATGACAAAAAGAAACTAAATAATTGTAGGCCTATAAGCTCGACGTCAATCGTAGGAAAAATTATGGAAACTATCAACAGTGGTAAATAGGATTATGATAGGAAGAGTTAGGGATGTACATGTGCTAAGGGGAGAGGGTGGGGGAATATCAGATAATTTTCTGGTGGAAGGTAAGTTGAGAGTGGAGGACAGATGGAGGAAGAGGAAAGGGACAAAAGGTAGGGAGGTGCTTAGAGTGAACTCTCTAAACGAAGAGGAAAAGGAGGAGTACAAGAGGAAGCTGAAGGAGGAGTGGGAGGGAGTGAAGGATAGAGTGGAGGTAGGTGTGGAGGAGGAATGGGGATGGTTCAAAGAGGGAGTCACAAAGTGTGCAAGGATGGTGTGTGGAATAAGAAGGTCAGGAGGAAATAGAAGGAAGGGTAGTGAATGGTGGGATGAGGAAATGAAGAAGGTTGTAGAAGAGAAGAAGCGAGCTTTCACAGATTGGTTACAAAGTAGGACGAGGAAGTCATATGAAAAGTACAGGGAAAAGAAAAGAGAAGTAAAGAAAAAGGTAAAGGAGGCAAAGAGGAGAGCAGATGTAAAATGGGGTAGGAGTATGACAAAAAAAATTGAAAGTAATAAAAAGATGTTTTGAAAAGAAATTAAGAGAGGAAGAGGAGGCGAATCAAGTAGAGAAGAAAAGGTAAAAGGTGCAGATGGAGAAATGACAATGGAGGAGAAGGCAGTAAGGGGAAGATGGGCAGAATATTTTAGGGAGTTGCTTAATGTGAAGGAGGATAGGGAGGGAAAGATAGCTGCAGTGGGAAATGCTAAGAAAATGAGAGTGATGAGTGAGGAAAATGGAGGAGAAATAAGGAAGGATGAAGTGAAGGCAGCAGTTAAGATGATGAAAGCAAGTAAGGCACCTGGTCTGGATGGATGCCATGCAGAATGTCTTAAAAAGGGAGGTTCAGTGATGGTGGACTGGTTGGTGAGGTTATTTAATGTTTGCTGGAGAGAAGGTAGAGTGCCAGAGGACTGGAGGAGTGCGTGTATAGTTCCACTTTACAAGGGAAAGGGGGACAAGTGTGAAAGTAGTAGTTTCAGAGGGATTAGCTTGTTAAGTGTAGTTGGGAAGGCTTATGGGAGGATCTTGATTGAGAGGATTAGGAGAGGAACAGAGGGAGTAATTGGTGAGGAACAGTGTGGGTTTAGGACAGGTAGAGGTTGTGTAGATCAGATTTTTGTGGTAAAACAGATATATGAGAATGCTATAGGTAAGGGGAAGGATGTTTTCTGGGCCTTTATGGATCTGGAAAAGGCTTACGACAGGGTAGACAGAAATGCACTGTGGGAGGTTATGCGGATATACGGGATAGGAGGAAAGCTTCTGGGAGCTGTCAAGAGTTTTTATGAGAGTAGTAGAGCTTGTGTCAGGATTAGAAATGGAGAGAGTGAGTGGTTTGAGGTAAAGGTGGGACTTCGTCAGGGATGCGTTATGTCACCCTGGCTGTTCAACTTATACATGGATGCGGTAGTGCGAGAGGTGAATGCAATGGTAGTGGGCCAGGGATTGGAGATGGTTAAGGAAAATGGAGAAAAGTGGGAGGTGAGCCAGCTGTTGTTTGCGGACGACACTGCGCTTGTGGCAGGATCGGAGGAGGGATTGAGGAAGTTGGTGACAGAGTTTGGGAGAGTGTGTGATAGAAGAAAGCTGAAGATAAATGTGGGTAAAAGTAAGGTGATGAGATGTACAAGGGGTGAAAGTGGCAGTAATCTGGAAGTGAGCATTAAGGGAGAGCAACTGGAGGAAGTGGATAGTTTTAGATACTTGGGTGCAAATGTGGCAGGAGAGGGTGGAGTGAAGGTGGAGGTAGAATGTAGAGTGAGAGAAGCGAGTAAATGCCTTGGTGGTTTAAAAAGTGTAATGAGGAATAGGAATCTGGGAATGGATGCTAGGAGGAGACTGTATGAAGGAGTGATTGTGCCAACAGCACTGAATGGGGCAGAAACATGGAACATGAGAGAGGAAGAGAGAAGGAACTTGAATGTGTTTGGGATGAAGTGTCTGAGAAGTATGATGGGGGCTACTAGGCTAGATAGAGTGAGAAATGAGGAAGTGAGGAGGAGAACAGGGGTGGAAAGGGAGCTGGGAGATAGGGTGGATGAAAGAGTATTAGGATGGTTTGGACACATGGAAAGAATGAGTGAAGAAAGACTAGTAAAGGATGTATGGAAGGCAGATGTGGAGGGAGTGAACATGAGGGGACGTCCTAGGATGAGATGGATGGATGGGGTGAAGGGGGCTTTGGGGAAGAGGGGAATGTCGGTTGAGGAAGAACGGGAGAGGACAGAAGACAGGGATGAATGGAGAATGGTTGTATATGGAAAATGTTGTGATGCATGAGGTGGATTGGACGGGGGAATGGGGGGTGAGGTAGTGTGTGTGAGCAAAATTTTTTGACGCAGCCCGAAGGGATTTCTCCCCGTCCTCTCCTTTATATGGGGGGACGGAGAGGGGGGGTCGCCGATTTAATGAAGCGGCCTTGCTGTGGATGTGCTGTGTCCTGTGACACTGCTTCTGACCCAGGGCAGTGGACAGGGTGCAGGGATGACCCGTCATCTAGGAGGTGCTAAGATGGGAGGGAGGGTGGAGGGGTGTGGAGTGTTTTCGGGGATGAAATGGGTGGGAATGTTTTTGTGCCTTGTCCTTTTTGGCTACCCCCCCTGGTAAGGGGGATAAGGCCTTGGTATATGTATGTATGTATGTATGTATCATCAGAGATGCTATCGAACATCATTTAAGAAGTAACTGTTTGATAAATGATAGCTAGTCATGTCGAATTATGACAAAAGAAGCTATATAGATTTAATATATCTAGACTTTGCAAAAGCTTTTGGTACCATCCCCCCATGAAAAGCTACTTACTAAATTAGCTTCACACGGAATAAGTTGTAACCTATTAAGTTGGACTAGCAATTGGTTGAATGATTGAAAACAGAGAGTTGTTTTAAATGGCAAAATTCTAGGTGGAAAAATGTTACGGGGGGAGTTCCTCAGGGTTCCGTTCTTGGGCCACTTCTATTCATAGTATATATAAAAGATATAGACCATGGACTAAAATCTGTTGTCTCCAAATTTACTGATGATATAAAACTGTGAGGAATGGCAAATGATGACTTAAATGAATTAGATATTCAAGAAGATTTAGATAAATTACAGCAATAGTCTAAAAATTGGCTAATGAAATTTAACACAAGTAAATGCAAGGTTATGTACATAGGTAAAAATAACGGTACGTACGATTACAAGTTATTTGGAAATTCGTTAATAAAAGTGGATAGTGAAAAGGATGTCGGCGTAATTATTAGTAACGATCTCAAATCATCTAAGCAGTGTATTTCAGCCTCTGAGAGAGCAAATAAATTTTAGGGCTGATTGCGCGATCTTTTGAATTCTAAAGTCCAACTCTCATTAACAAACTATATAAATCGTTAGTTCGTCCACATTTGGAATATGCTCTCTCCGTATGGTCACTGAATCTCATTAATAACATTGACCGATTGAAACAAGTACAACGGCGAACCACAAAACTGATTCCAAATGTCAAAAATAAATCATACGAAAACCGACTAAAGCATATGAATCTGTTTTCCCTTAAGAAAAAAAAAAAAGTAGACTCAAAGGTGATTTGATACAGGTTTTTAAGATTCAAAAGAGAATTGACAACATCAAAAGTGACAAAATTTTCACACTAAATGAGAATTCGACAAGAAATAATGGTGTCAAACTGTCAGGAAATAGATTTAATGTGTGAGTAGAAACAACTTCGCCAACCATGTAGTTAATGAATGGAATAAACTTCCTGCAGAGGCAGTGCATTGTAATTCAGTTCGAAACTTTAAGGTTCGTTTAGATAAACACCTAAGCAAGATGCTGCAATGACTACCATTTATTTTATATTGTTTGTTTATTGGTTTGTTATTATTTGTTTGTTTATTTTTGTTTGCTTGATTTTAATTTATTATTAGTTATATGTCCTGTACCATTTCTCTAAATATTCATTTTCTTCTTTCGCCTACCCTGAGGTGGGGGATAGAATGCTGCCACCAAGTCTTCCCATTGAAGTTGTAAAAGGCTACAAAAACCGGGACTGGGGTTAGGAATAGGAATCCTGCGACCTGTAGCCCTACAGGGGACATTCCTAAAAAAAGAATTATATATATATATATGTATATGTATATGTATGTATATATGTATATATATATATATATATATATATATTACAAAGGATTACAAAGGCGGAGCATGCCGACAAGAGACCTTTTGGTCCATATCTAGGTCGGATGCGAAAAAATCATAATAATAATAAAATAATAAATAAAAACTATAATAATGTAAATAACAAATAAAATACATAAATAAATGCATATATATATATATATATATATATATATATATATATATATATATATTACAAAGGATTACAAAGGCGGAGCATGCCGACAGGAGACCTTTTGGTCCATATCTAGGTCGGATGCGAAAAAATCATAATAATAATAAAATAATATATAAAAACTATAATAATGTAAATAACAAATAAAATACATAAATAAATGCATAGGTATAGTTAAATAATAAACAAACAGGTAAATAGTAAATAATAATAAATCAACATATAACTAATAATAAATTAAATAAATGATAACAAAACAAAAACAAATAATATAAAATAAATTATAAACACACACACACACACACACACACACACATATATATATATATATATATATATATATATATATATATATATATATATATATATATATAAGTAAACAAATAGATAAATAGAAGGTTTGGGTCTTTTAATCTTTTAATGTGCCTGGATGTGGTACAGATGACAGCAAACGGGAAAAGATAAGCAGTATGTTTATGAGAAGAAAGTTGGATGTGTTGGATTTTGGTGGAACTAAATTGCAATGGAGGGGAGATTGTGAGTCTAGGATTGTAGTTGGGAGGGGTGGCTATACTAGTAAGTGAAGAGATAGGTAAGCGTTTAGTGGAGTGGAAGGAGGTTTCATCAAAGTTGACTTGAATGAAGGTGAGGCTGGGAAGGGAGATGTGGTTTTTTGTAAGTGCGTATGGGCCTGGTAGTGAGAAGAGCGTAGAGGAAAGGGAGGAATTTGGGTAAATTTAAGAGGATCCCCCACCCCCAGATTTAAGAAAAATTCGAAGAAAAAATAATTATTGCATAAATACATAGTAGGGGTCTTGCTCTAGACGCTGGTAAAGTGTTTTTATCGTACCGCCATTTTTAAAGAGTTTATAGGGCCTACCCTCCCTCCCCCCGGCAGCCACATGCTACGCACGATCATTGTTTACATACGTTTTGACCATATTTTACTCTTTTTTTTTCGTTTGATGGACTTACAAAGTTTTCTCTTACGTCCGGCATGCACGTGAGTATGTGGTGTGAGGAAGTTCAGCCCGGACGACTGGCAGTGGCATAATAGCCTTACAAAGTAAAGGACATGTATACGCTAGCTTGACGCGTTCACTAATTTGCCGTGTGAAATTCGCATTTATTTTCCAGTGAAGAGAAATTTGAAGATATTAGCCATGCCTAAGCTATCCAAACAAAAGGCACACTTGCAGAAGACAAGAACGTTTACATTAGCAACTCAAGGGGAGAAAGAAAGAACGCCAGCATCAAGTTTGTTATCACCACCTCCTCCACCACCACCAGTACTCCCTCAAGCAGCTCTCTCCCTGCCATCTACATCCACATCCTCAGCACCTGATCCTCTGTCCTCTACACCTATATCAGACACGTTGTCTCTACGCAAAAACAACTGTTTGCTAACAAGTTCCCTGCACCTCCCACGTATGATGACCACTATCACCACTATCAACACTATCATCATTCCACTGAACAAGCTACAGGAACTTATGTCGCATCAAATCTGCCGTGAGTGCGAAGGGAGTATCAAGGTCACTGCCTCGCCAAGCTGTTTTGACTCGAAACTGCAGGTCATCTGTGAAGAATGCAGTGAAGGAGCTGATCCGTGACGTCTACGTTGACCTGACGCAGACGGATCTGCTAAGCCGATGCTTGAGAGGACGAAGTCAGAACCCAAACGAGAGTCTGCATTCCAAGTTGTGGATCAAGTGCAACAAAAGCAAGTTTGCTGGACTCAAAAGAGTTCAATTCGTCTCTCAGATCACTGTACTTGACCACAATTTTGACTACAAGGATGCCTCCTTGTTGCAACACCTTGGGTTTAGAGTCTCAAACCTCACAGTAAAGTCCCTGATGCAGCAAGAGGCTGTTCCAGCACCAGAAAGAAAACCCAAGAAAAGATAGAGAGCTGAATCCCAGCAATCAGACTACCTTGCTGGGTCATTCTAGGCCAAGAACTCAAACTTTGCGACAAAGAGTAAGGTGGCGCCTTATGAGACCCTCACTTTGAGTGAATAATATCTTATACTGTAGGAGGGTACATGTGCCTGAGTTACTTGAAAAATGCAAAATCATCTTTAAAATACAATGGAACCTGTTTTCAATGGTTCTTAGGAGGTCCAATGTAAAATTTAGTCAAACTAAGAAAAAACAACTTTAACACTCGTTTCTGAAAAATTTGAGTATTTGATACACAAAGTCTATCTCCTACCTCAATTTTCAATTTTCAATCTTTGCATATGAGGTCTCTATTAATAGCTAGATAAATGACAAAAAATGAAATAGAGTCTTTTTGCATATGTTGAATAGAATTTTTTTAATAATGTGTCAAAGTCAAAATTTTGCGTTTTTTTTCTATAATTTTTTTATATTTTTTTCCTCGGCGTTAAACAAAGATATTAAAAAAAATTCTATTTTTGTTTTTCTATATATGTAGAAAATTATTCTTTTGCTATAAAAGGAAAGACATTGAATAAAAATTGTAAGAGGAGATAGGATTTTTACGTTTTTTATACAAAAAAAAAATACTGGTCAGATCTGAATAAAAAACAAGGTGTGAAGGTTTCCTCAGACCTAGATATCACACAAAAAAAATCAGCAAGATCCCTCAGAAAAAGATTTTTTGGGTGGGGGCTCCCCATGAGTGCATAGAGGGATGAGGGAGAAATGTCAGTGTAGTTGTATTGGGAGACCTTAATGCTAGGGTAGGAAACGAACCAATAGACAGAGTGATTGGGAAGTATGGAGTTCCAGGTAAAAATCGTAGTGGAGAAATGATGGTGGAGATGTGTCTCGAATGAGAGTTGATGATAGCAAATACAGTGTTTAGGAAGAAAGTCAAGCATAAGTACACATGGGAGAGGGTGGTGGATGAAAGGGTGGCAGATAGAGCGTCAATGGACTATATAGTGGAGACCAGGAGTATGGTAGGAAGAGTTAAGGATATACATGTTCTAAGGGGAGAGAGTGGAGGAATATCAGATAATTTTCTGGTGGTAGGTAAATTGAGAGCGGAGTAGGTGGAGAAAGAGGAAAAGGGCAAAAGGTAGAGAGGTACTTAGAGTGAACTGCTTAAATGAGAAAGAAAAGTAAAAGGAGTATAAGAAGCTGAGAGAGGAGTGGGAGGGAGTGAAAGATGGAGTAGAACCTTAGAGTAGAGGAGAAATGGGGATGGTTCAAGGAAGGAGTCATAAGGTGTGCAAAGATGGCGGGAGGAAATAGAAGGAAGGGTAGTGAATGGTGGGATGAGGAAGCAAAGAAGTGTGTAGAAGAGAAGCAGGCTTTCATAGATTGGCTAGAAATTAAGACGAGGGAATCGTATGATAGGTACAAAGTAAAGAGAAAGGAAATCAAGCATAATATAAAGGAGGCATAGAGGAGAGCAGATGTGAAATGGGGTAAGAGTATGACAGAAAATTTTGAAAGTAATAAAAAGATGTTTTGGAAGGGAATTAAAAGAGGAAGAGGAGGCGAATCAAGTAGAGAAGAAAAGGTAAAAGGTGCAGATGGAGAGATGATAATGGAAGAGAAGGCAGTGAGAGGAAGGTGGGTAGAGTATTTTAGGGAGTTGCTAAATGCGAAGGAGGATAAGGAGGGAAAGATAGTTGCAGTGGAAAGCGCTAAGAAAAGGAGAGAGAAAAATAGAGAAGTAGAGAAAGATGAAGTGAAAGCTGCTGTTAAGATGAGAGCAGGTAAGGAACCTGAGTTGGATGGATGCTATACAGAATGTCTGAAAAAGGAGGTACAGTTGTGGTGGACTGGCTGGTGAGGTTATTTAATGTTGTTTAAGAGAGGGTAGAGTGCTGGAGGACTGGAGGAGTGCCTGTATAGTTCCACTATACAAGGGAAATGGGGACAAGTGTGAGTGTAGTAGTTTCGGAGGGATCAATTGTTGAGTAGTTGAGAAGGCTTATGGGAGGGTCTTGATTGAGAGGATTAAGAGCGGAATAGAGGGAGTAATTTGTGAGGAACAGTGTAGGTTTAGGACATGTAGGGGTTGTGTAGATAAGATTTTTGTGGTAAGACAGATATGTGAGAAAGCCAAGGAAAAGGTAAGGATGTTTTTTTGGGCTTTTATGTATTTGGAAAAGGCTTACGACAAGGTAGACACGAAGGCACTGTGGGAGGTATTGCAGATTTATGGGATAGGAGGAAAGCTGTTAAGAGCAGTCAATAGTTTTTACGAGAGTAGTAGAGCTTGTGTTATGATTAGAAATGGAGAGAGTGAATGTTTTGAGGTAAAGGTGGGACTTCGTCAGGGATGTGTTATATCGCCCTGGTTGTTCAATCTATACATAGATGGGGTGGTGCGAGAGGTGGTGGGTCGGGGGGTTGGAGATGGTTAAGGGAAATTGAGAGAAATGGGAGGTGAGCCAGTTGTTGTTTGCTGTAGACACTGCGCTTGTAGCAGGATTAAAGGAGGTATTGAGGAAGTTAGTGACAGAGTTTGAGAAGGTGTGTGAAAGAAGGAAGCTGAAGATAAACGTGGTCAAAAGTAAGGTGATGAGATGTACAAGGGGAGAAAGTGGTAGCAGGCTGGAAGTGATTATTAAGAGAGAGAGACTGGAGCAAGTGGATAGTTTTAGATACTTGGGTGCGACTGTGGCAGGAGAGGGAGGGGTGGGGTGGAGGTAGAATGTAGATTGAGAGAAGCGAGTAAATGTCTTGGTGGATTAAAAAGTGTAATGAGAAATAGACGTTTGGGAATGGATGATAAGAGGAGGTTATATGAAGGAGTGATTGTGCCGACATCACTGTACGGGGCAGAAATATGGAACATAAGAGAGGGAGTGATGAGGAGTTTGAATGTGTTTGAGATTAAATGTCTGAGAAGTATGATGGGGGTTACTAGGCTAGATAGAATGAGATGTGAGGAGGTGAGGAGGAAAACAGGGGTAGAAAGGGAGTTGGGAGATAGGGCTGATGAAAGAATATTAGGATGATTTGGACACATGGAAAGAATAAGTGAAGAAAGATTAGTAAAAGAGGTGTGGAAAGCAGAGGTGGAAGGAGTGAACATGAGGGGGCGTCCTAGGATGAGATGGATGGATGGGGTAAAAGTGGCATTACAAAAGAGAGGAATGTCTGTTGAGGAATGACGGGAGAGGACAGAAGATAGGGGTGAATGGAGAAAGGTTGTGTATGGATGATGCTGTGATACATGAGGAGGTTGGGGGTGGGGGGTGAGGGAGTATGTATGAGAAATAAATTGATGCAGCCTGAAGGAGGGGGGATCGCCGAATTAATAAAGCGGTGTTGCTGTGGATGTGCTGTGTCTTGCGACACTGCTTCTGACCCATGGCAGTGGACAGGATGCAGGGATGACCCGTCATCCAGAAGGTGACAAGATGTGAGGGAGGTTAGAGGGTGGAGGGGAGTAGAGTATATAGGGGATGGAATGGGTGGGAGTGGTTTCTATGCCTTTTCTTTTTGGCTACCTCCCGTGTAAGGGGGAAAAAGCCTTTGGTTTATGTATGTATGTATCTGTAACTTTATTGTTACTTACTATTCACCTGTTGGTTTAATATATAACTATACCTATGGATTTATTAATTTTATTTATTACTGTTTATATTATTATAATTTTTATTTGTTATTATTATATTTTTTTGCGTCCGACCTAGTTATGGACCAACAGGTCTCCTGTCGGCATGCTCTGCCTTTATAATCCTTTGCATCTCCCTATTCGTAGGATCGAATCCCGCATTTCTCTCCAATTCTCAACTGTAACTCTTACTTTCTCGAGCGCTTCAAGCAGACAATAGGGCAAAGGTGACGACTTTGGCCGCAGCAACGCTTCTTCTAGATTAGCCTCCTCACCACCCAATCTTTAATAAATTTTAAAAGGAGAGCAAAGGTCATGCCAATGAAAAAATAGTACTAGTGTTACTGTTATCAATAAACAATTATCACAGTATCGCCCTTTAAGAGGTATGAAGTACCTATTATGAGAGAAGACAACATTCCATGTAATACTCCCTGAAATGGAAATGTTAAAAACTAAATAAAAGAAGGAAAAATAAAGGTTGGTTCTATAAAAGAGAAAAGCAGAGGAAAAATGAAGAATAGGGATCTGCATGATAAAATAAATCGTTTTAGGAGGACGGAGAGTAAAGAAGAATGAGAAGAAAAATTTAGAAAAATGAGAGCAAAAAGTAGAAAGGGAGGAAAATAGAAAAGTAAGAAAAATAAAAGCAAAGAATAATAAAGATAAAAGTAAAGAGAAGAAAAGCAACAAAAACAACCACAGTTTGAAGCAGAAGAATAGGAAGAAGTAAAGAAGAATATGATGAAGATGAAGAATACAGTAAAGAATTTAGAAAATAAACAGATAAATAAAGCGTAGGATTAGGAACAAAAAGAAAAAAGAAAGAATAACAAAACAAGAACAAACGCAAATATTATATATACATATATATATATATATATATATATGTATATATATATATGTATATATATGTATATATATATATATATATATCCATATATACATGTATATATATATATATATATATATGTATATATATATATATATATATATATATATATATATATACATGTTATGTATATATATATATATACAGTATATATATATATATATATATATATATATACAGTATATATATATATATATGTATATATATATATATATATATTGAGTTAAACACCACAGCATTGTCACAATTATTTATCTTCTTTCTTTTGTGACAATGCTGTGGTGTTTAACTCCTTGTGTATCAAGGAGAACCTGCGCCCTAAGTATACGATATATATATATATATATATATATATATATATATATATATATATATATATATATATATATATATATATTTAACAACAAAACAATGTAATTGGTATAAACTGAGAGAAATAAGTAGGAAAAAAGATAAGAAACAAGAAAATAAGAGAAATAAAGAAAAGACAAAGCACTGGGAAGGATATGGAGGGAGTCACAGGGAGAGATAGCGAGATAACAATATATATATATATATATATATATATATATATATATATATATATATATATACATATACATATATAATGTATGTGTATATATATATATATGCATATACATATACTGTATATATATATATATATATATATATATATAGAGAGAGAGAGAGAGAGAGAGAGAGAGAGAGAGAGAGAGAGAGAGAGAGAGCAAGAGAGAGAGAAAGAGAGGATGAAGAAAGGTGGGAATGGTAAGATGGGAAAGAGGGTACAATTCTGAGGATCGAAGCAAAGTGACGAATACATCAGCGTCAGGGGCTTGATGGTTCTGAAGGAGAGAAACGGAAGAAGAATGGATGTGAGAAAGAAAACGTGAGGCAAAACTGAAGTGTAAACAGAAAACGGAAGGGAAACAAGGAAAAATGTAACGAACAAAAGGAAGGCTAAACAAGAAAGGTATACAGATACATAGGTTACTCTAGGAGAGATGATGCAACAGAGAATTTTATTACAATTAGGGAGTGATATGGAAGCAAGCATAGACTAGCACAGTAATGTTAATGATTAGATTGTACATTATCATTGTTTGCACACGTAGATAAACGAAGTCTCGTACACTGACGTTCAAGGCGAAAAAAAGAAAAGAAAAAAGAAATAATACTCCTGCCTTTTTTCGCTGCACTGGCGCGCAGATGTAATGTAGTTAACGAGCCCAACTGCATTACTACTTCCTGGATAAATTAATTCGCCCCAACCTAGTTCCCAGAATCTATCTCCGTGTAAGATGGCGGAAGGTTATTCGGTAGACGAGTTGGATGTGATAAATGGGGCGAATGAAACCGTAAAAAACAGTGGTCAGAATGTTGAGCAAGCGAAAGTAAGCGTGAGGTAAAGAGAAGGGTGCATCGGGAATGAATTTGAAGTATTCCAGGAAAAGTGATGAGGTGAAAGGTTGAAAAAGAAGGAACGAAAGGAAGTGACGACTGTGGTAGGTCTAAAAAGAGTGAAGAGGACGTTTCTCTTCTTCCATGTCTTCTTGAACGAAGAATGAATTTGGTCGTAGGAATATACCGGTGAGGCACTCTTTTGATCTTACCACGTGAGTACAAATACCCAGGTTCAAACCTCAAAATACAACGATGACTGTCCCTCTATTTTGTTGTCTGAGCACATAAGGAAAAGTTAGGCAAATTAGCGGCTTTTGCTGTGGCCAAGTGCTTCATGGCGTAACTTCCTAAAGTTGGTCGCATCCGACATAGTTATGAACGAAAAGGTCTCCTGTTGGCATGCTCTCCCTATGTAATCCTTTGTAATCTTGTGACCCTTTGGTCCTGCAGAACGACAGAAAGCAGAGTCGAGAGAAAGTCTACTGGGAGTAATGTTTTATTATGTGTGCTAAGTGACAGAAAAAGCTGGAAATAGATTCTGGAATATATGTTAGGGTGAACTAATTCACCCTGGAAGAGGTAATGGAGTTGTGTTTGATATGTCGGCTGTGCCTGTCGCATATCTGTACTGTGAAAAGAAAAAAAAGGAATTTTTTCTAATCTTCCACAAAGAAAGACTGCCCTTCTATGGGATGGGAGGAGGGTGGCGAGGGAAACATATAGAGCCTCATACAATGACTAAATTTATTCCAAAATATTAGATTTTTTTTTTTCAAATGAGTTGCATAAACCATTTTTATTCAGTAGGGACAGTGAGGTGTATGATAGTCTAAACTGTCAACAATTTATCACAATGATTCTTGTCTTGTTTGTGTATTATCTACTTATATCAGCATGTGGCTAAGGCTAGGTCAATGTTATGTTTCACAGAGTAGGAAGAATACTTTTTTTTCCAGTTATTGTGAGATGATAAACAAAATGTAGACGTCCTCAATATATTTCGTGCAGGAAAAATATTCCACTGCAGCCTTTCGTATCTCAATGAACCCTTTTGTACACCTGAAAGGTCTTTTTTTTCAAGGCCTCCAGTCTCTGTCCTCGTCTCTGCACAAGCATATCCCCCTCTTACCTGGAGTTTCATATGGATATCGAGGAGAACGATACTTTGAGAGCCGCATACGCAGAATTTTTGTCACATTGAGAACACGTTCCTTCTTCATTAAGGTACAATTGCTTTCTTGATGTCAGGTGCCACTGGTTAGTAGAGTGCCTTTTTGGTACTCTCTCTCTCTCTCTCTCTCTCTCTCTCTCTCTCTCTCTCTCTCTCTCTCTCTCTCTCTCTCTCTCTCTCTCTCTCTCTCTCTCTCTCTCTCTCTCTCTCTCTCTCTCTCTCTCTCTCTCTCTCTCTCTCTCTCTCTCTCTCTCTCTCTCTCTCTCTCTCTCTCTCTCTCTCTCTCCATATATATATATATATATATATATATATATATATATATACATATATATATATATATATATATGTATATATATATATATATATATATATATATGTGTGTGTGTGTGTGTGTGTGTGTGTGTGTGTGTGTGTGTGTGTGTGTGTGTGTGTGTGTGTGTGTGTGTGTGTGTGTGTGTGTGTGTGTGTGTGTGTGTGTGTGTGTGTGTGTGTCTGTGTGTGTGTGTGTGTGTGTGTGTGTGTGTGTGTGTGTGTGTGTGTGTGTGTGTGTGTGTGTGTGTGTGTGTGTGTGTGTGTGTGTGTGTGTGTGTGTGTGTGTGTGTGTGTGTGTGTGTACCAACGGCTTTTTCCGCCAACAAGGGAGGTAACCAAAGTTAAAATCATAATTCCACTTCCACTCATTTCATCCTCACATACTCCACTCCCTCTTTCCTTGGTTCCTCCTGGATGGCGGGTCATCCCTGCATCTCGCCCACTGCCATGAGTCAGAAATGTAGCAAGACAGCACATCCACAGCAAGGTCACTTCATTTAATCAATACCCCCCCTTTCCGTCCCCTCATGCAGAATAAGAGAAGATGGGGAGAAATTCCTTTGGGGTGCGTTAATATATCATTCATACATACTCTTCAGCCCCCATCCTCCACCCACTCCTTTTCATGTATCACAGCATCATCCATACACAACCATTCTCCAGTCACCCCTATCTTCTGTCCTTTCCCTTCCTTTCTCAATAGACATTCCCCTCTTTCCCAATACCCCTTTTACTCCATCTCTCCATCTCATCCTTGGTCATCCCCTTCTCCTTCTGCTCGGTGTGCAGACGTGTGTGCGTGTGGCTCCCGTGTTTTGGGGGTTTTATCGCGCAGGAAAGTGCCAAAGGAAGTGATGGGTTTCTAGGTGATTTATGAATGAATAATAATCTATATACCGCTCACAGTTACAGAGACTAACAGAGCCAATGGTAGCTACAATAAAGTAAACAAATTTGAAATGAAGAATCGAATATTGCCCTAGCCTGCGAAGAGGACCTGAGAGTGTTTACAATTTGAACAAGATGGTCAGTGTCCCAGGGCCATAAACCAACCGACCCCTACCGCACGACGAGTAACGGCAATGGACTGAAGCCCCACGCCCCTCCTCCATCCTCTCCCGCATGGGGTAATATGACCATACCCAATCCCTATCATAAGAGCATAAGAACATAAGAATGAAGGAGACTGCAAGAGACCATAAGGCCTACACTAGGCAGCTCCGTATCCATCACCACCTGTCATCTCCATCCATAAAGTTGTCTAATCGTTTCTTAAAACAACTGATAGTTTCAGCGCTTACTACATGGTTACTAAGTTTATTTCATTCGTCGACCACCCTATTAATAATGCAATTCTTGCCTATTTCCTTTTTAAATATAAATTTGTCCAGTTTATAACCATTACTGCGATTCCTGCCCTGTTGTTTTAATATGATGACCTTGTTTGCATCACCCTTGTTAAAGCCTTTGATCCACTTGAACACCTCTATTAGATCGCCCCGCACTCTGCGTCTTTCCAGAGAGTGTAAGTTAAGGTGCCTAAGCCTCTCTTCGTAAGGCAAATTTCTGAGTCCATGTATCCCTTTGGTCATTCTTCTCTGTACTGATTCTAGTGAATTGATGTCCATTCTGTAGGATGGAGACCAAAACTGTATCGCATAGTCAAGGATGGGTCTAAGTATTGCTAGGTAGAGTTTAATAATTACCTCTGCACTTCTATTCGTTACCGTCCTAGCAATGAAACCTAATGCTCTGTTAGCTTTATTCCTGGCGCTAATGCACTGTTTCCTGGTTTTAAGGTCCGGACTCACTAGAACTCCCAAGTCTCTCTCGCACACAGTTTTCTCTAAAAGCGTGTTATCTAAGCTGTATCAATTTTTGGGGTTGTGTGGCCCTACGTTAAACACGCTACACTTAGAGATATTGAAGTTCATTTGCCATTTCACCGACCATGTGAACAATTTGTTAAGATCATCGTGCAGAATCTCTGCGTCGTCTCCTGACCTAATCAGGCGTCCTATTTTAGTTTCGTCCGCAAACTAATAACATCACTATCTATACCATCGTCTAAGTTGTTTGTGTACATACTGAACAACAAGGGACCCCACTAGTAACATTGCCCCACCTAGATTTTACTCAATTTATGGTGACTCGCTGTTTTCTGTTACTAATCCAAGCTCTAATCCATTCTAACAATTTTCCTCATATGCCATGGGCTTTGATTTTATTTAGTAGTCTCTGGTGTGGCACCTTGTCGAACGCTTTGCTAAAGTCAAGGTAAATAATATCGTAATTATCATTATTATCTGACGCCTTATACACTTTAGTGTAAAAGGATAGAAGATTAGTCACACATGACTTACCCTTGCAGAAACCATGCTGTGAATCATGAATTAAATCATGTCTTTCGATGTGTTCTCTGAGTCTATTTACTATTACTGATTCAAGCAGTTTTCTTATAACCGATGTCAAACTGATTGGCCTGTGGTTGCATATAGACGATCTATCTCCGTTCTTAAAAACAGGAACAACGTTTCCTTGCCTCCAAGCAGTAGGCACAAAACCAGTGTCTACTGGCTTATTAAATATTTCAGTTAAATGGTCGCAGATTTCAAATTTACATCCCCTTAGCATTCTTGGAAAATTTTCGTCTGGACCCCGGGATTTTGTAGCTTTAAGTCCTTCAATCTGCTTGACTACTTCTACTTTACTAATGCTGATATTAGATAGACTACTTTCTTTATCCCCTCTGAAAATCGAATCGCAGTCGGGTACTTTATCTAACCTCTCATTTGTAAACACTGATAGAAAATAATTGTTAAACTCCTCATTAATTTTTTCCTCCGATTCTAGCATGACATTTTCATCGTTTTTAATTGGCCCTATTCTTTCTTTACTTTTTGTCCTATAGAGATGAAAGAAACCCTTTGGGTTGGATCTTGCTTGACTGGCAACCTTAATTTCATAATTACGTTTCGCTGTACATGTATTCTTTTTAACCAGCTTTACCATTTCGTTATAGCTTGATCTAAGGTGTGATTCCCCGTTTTTTATTTTTACGTAAAGTCCTCTTTTCATTCTGATCTCATGTTCCAATCTGTCCGTCATCCATTTGGGAGTACTACAATTTTTCCGTATTGACTTCAGGGGGATAAATGTATTCTGTGCATTAATATTTAAATTTAGATTGCTATACATTTCATCCAAATCGCTAACCTGTCTGTTGAGCACTCGCCCCCAAATGACCCGCCCCATATTCATGACCTGACTCCCGGTCACGCACCGAGACTCGACAATATCCGAAACGTCCGCATGACATTTCATATTCAATTTCAAATAGGTTTTTATATTGTCAAATTTTGCTCTCCTGAAGTCTGGTACTTTGACGTTATTCGTAATTTTTAATTCTTCCTAAATAATATTAAATCTTATTTCTTGATGATCGGTAGAGCCTAGACTATCTCACACTTTTACCTTACTCATTATTAGTTAAAAATAAATCCAGAGTATTTACTCCTCTCGTAGGATCGGTAATCACTTGTTTTAGGAAATTATCCTGCACCACATCTAGGAATTTCTTTGTTTCCTGATCTCCTATTAAAATTTCCCAGTCAATGTTTCTAAAATTAAAATCTCCCATGAACACAACGTTTTTTTACTGGGACGCTCTGTGAATTTCATGAATCAGGGGATCAGTCTGCTCAATGCTGAGGTTAGGAGGTCTATACAAGACGCCAATAATAACTTTCTTATTCTTGCCTATAATCTCTACCCAAATGGATTCCGTACAGTCCTCTTCTTTAATCGAATTGTTGATAATACAGTTTATTGTATTTTCAACGAAAAGTGCTACACCTCTCCCACTCCTGGCAATAATATCCTTGTGAAAAAAATTATATCCTTCTATTTCGATTTCCGGAAGGAAATGTTTATCAGCCGTGTTGATCCAGGACTCAGTAATAGTTATAATATCGAAGTTCTCTATGCATGCTTTACCTCGCAGAAAATAAATTTTGTTAATTATGTTTGCTATTTGTAAAGTAAACTTTAAGTTTATCTTCCCTCCACCTGCTTTAGTGATTCTTTTCATAGTCCCTCTCTAAGGTGTTTCTATTGCCTAAACTATATTCCGACACATCCCCCTCCCCATTCCCACGTAATCTACCCGATTAAACCCTGTAGGATGCCTACTTCTCGCTCAAGAGATTCAGCAAGGAGCCGAAATCCTCTGGGCGACAAGTACACCCCGTCCTTTGTATATAGATGGTTTCTACCGTAAAAGCGGTCCCAGTTATCTCCCTCATCTTTCTCCCCCCCTATCTCTCTCTCTCTCTCTCTCTCTCTCTCTCTCTCTCTCTCTCTCTCTCTCTCTCTCTCTCTCTCTCTCTCTCTCTCTCTCTCTCTCTCTCTCTCTCTCTCTCTCTCTCTCTCTCTCCTTCTTCCCCCTCTTGAGCTGTTCTCTTCCCTCTATTATATTTCTTTTCATCTCTCTCCCTCTCTCTCTCTCTCTCTCCTTCTCTCTCTCTCTCTGTCCATCTTCCTCCTCTCGAGCTGTTCTCTTCCTCCCTATTATCTTTCTTTTCATCTCTATACAGAAGATATTATTATTAGGGATCAATATTAGGGATTATCATTAGCTTTAACTAGTATTATTATTAGCTTTAGCTAATATCATTATTATTAAGGATCAATATTAGGAATTACTATAAGCTTTAACTAGTATTAATATCAGCTTTAGCTAATGTTGTTACTATTAGGGATCAGTATTAGGGATTACTATTAGATTTAGCAACATCAGTTTCCGTAGAAGCTCCAGAAAAGGAAAACGGTATATGTGTATCGTCCAGAGGAGCATCTGAAACGTGGTGAGTGCAAAATTAAGGCAGTCTCTTCTCCTAAGCATCTGAATTAGTCAAAATGCCTTCTAAACTACAAACCTGTGTAAGTTGCAGATGCAAGGTGGCAAAACAGTATTTCAAAAACTCTTCTATTTGCCGCATGTGTGTCTTTAACAAGAGACAAAACAAAGACTTCAAACAGATCAAGGCTCTGAAGGAGCTGCGTGACTCACTGAAGGCGAAATACGAGGCCCTTGTAGAGTTCATGAACGACAACGTGGGGACA
Source organism: Oratosquilla oratoria (assembly GCF_046742065.1). NCBI lineage: Eukaryota > Metazoa > Arthropoda > Malacostraca > Stomatopoda > Squillidae > Oratosquilla > Oratosquilla oratoria. Next base: position 235,349 of record NW_027467457.1, on the reverse strand, counting down.
GTCCCACAGTTGCTGACACCAACGCACTCGCTTGGAAATGCGGTCCCCGAAAATGACATTCCTACCTCACCGGATAGTCTTCAACCTCGATGATCTTCCTCCGAAAACTGCATTTAGAGTTGTAGATGATTTTTGCTTTCTCCCAATTTATACGATGGTTTTTCATGGAGGTTTGTAGAAATACGGCAGAGTTTTCTTGTGCATATTTCACGGAGTTCTTGCGTTCTTTAATTCTTGTTTTAAGGTCTTTTTCCGTTTGGCCACAATAAATTAACCCAATTATGCATTGATACCAATGTATTTGCTTTTAAATGAAGTTTTTACTGACAGAAATTTGGATGCAGAACTTGTAAATCTGTACATGGAATTTTTCGAGACTATCTTATTACCGGACATAAAGCCACCAGAGATGTTTTGGTACAGATATGTAGACGACGTCTTTACGATATGGAATAATAAATGGGGATATTTTGAAAAATTTCTTGCAAAATTGACCATGTTGGCACCAACAATGACATTTAAAGTAGAATGGAAAGTCGATCACAAATTAACTTTTATTGACATTTGATGATCAGATGTGCAAACCAACTGTCCTTCACAGTGTACAGAAAGCCCAAACATACAGGAAGCTATCTGCATTTTTTCAGCCATCACCCAGACAAAATCAATTAGTGTATATCGGGCCTATTTCTGAGAGCCCTTAGAACTTGCAGTCCACCTTTCTTAGAAACTGAATTAGCCACTATAAATTCCCAGCATACAAAATTAGGTTATCCAAATTGGTCCATATCAAAAGCGCTCAGCAAAGATAAAACGAGTTTCTACAAAATTACTCCTACCATTTAATAATACAATACAAGACATTTCAAAAGTATGTAAGGATAAAATAGATGTTGTGTTCAACTATCCCAATAGCCTATTTAGTAAAGTGGTATATGTCCACCACAGAGATAAGGCGGATGACAGCCAAGTAGTTTACAAAATACCTTGTAGAGATTGTGAACAAGTTTACTGGGGCCAAACGAGAGAGACCTCAAAACAAGAATCAAAGAACACAAGAACTCCGTAAAATATACACAAGAAACCTCTGCCGTATTTCTACAAACCTCCATGAAAAACCATCGCATAAATTGGGAGAAAGCAAAAATCATCTACAACTCTAAATGCAGTTTCCGGAGGAAGATCATCAACTTATCATTAATTAAAAATTACCCAAATTTTAATACATTTAAAGGACAATGGCCATCAGATTGTTTGACATCATTAGCAATTAATTTTTTTCCCAATGTAAATGGCTTGGAAGACAGCAATCGTTACGAGGGTAGAGTTACTTGAGCCACCTATCCATGTTCCCATTGTATCCCTTTGTACCGACATTATAACACTTACTTGTACATCATGTAACTATCCGCTGAAGAGAACCACAGAGAGTGGTCGAAATATACGGTTAATTCTATTCTTCATCCGTATACTTTCTCCGGCAGTGGGGTTTACACACACACACACACACACACACACACACACACACACACACACACACACACACACACACACACACACACACACACACACACACACACACACACACACACACACACACACACACAAACATATATATATATATATGTGTGTGTGTGTGTGTGTGTGTGTGTGTGTGTGTGTGTGTGTGTGTGTGTGTGTGTGTGTGTGTGTGTGTGTGTGTGTGTGTGTGTGTGTGTGTGTGTGTGTGTGTGTGTGTGTGTGTGTGTGTGTGTGTGTGTGTGTCTGTGTGTGTGCGTGTGTATCATTTTGACATTTGGAAATAAACTCTCCTACTAGGATAAAGGATTTGATGAAATACAGTACATACCACGTTCCATTCGAGTGCCCTCGGGAAAGGGTCGTGGTGGAGTGACGAGTACGGTCTTCGCCTTGTAAGAAGCAAGCCGCTCTGGCGACGGTTCGAATCTCAGTAGGAGAGTTTATTTCCATATATGTATATATATGTATATATATATATACACACATATATATGAATATGTATATATATATATGTATATATATATTTACATATATACATATACATACACACACACACACACACACACACACACACACACACACACACACACATAAATATATATATATATATATATATATATATAAGTACATATATATATATATATACATATATATATAATATATATATATATATATATATATATATGTATATATATACAGTATATGTATAAATATATTTTACAAAGGATTACAAAGGCGGAGCATGCCGACAGGAGACCTTTTGATCCATATCTAGGTCGGATGAAAAAAAAAAATAATAATATTTATAATAAAATAATAAATAAAAACTATAATAATGTAAATAACAAATAAAATACATAAATAAATGCATAGGTATAGTTAAATAATAAACAAACAGGTAAATAGTAAATAATAAATTGACATATAACTAATAATAAATGAAAATCAGACAGACAAATGATAACAAAACAAAAACAAATAATATAAGATAAATTATAATCATTACAGCATCTTACTTAGGTATTCATCTAAATGATTCTTAAAGCTTCGAACTGAACTACATTGCACTACCTGTGCAGGAAGTTTATTCCATTCATTAACTACACGGTTGGCAAAGTTGTTTCTACCTACTTCCCAATTGAATCTATTTCCGGACAGTTTGAGACCATTGTTTCGTGTCTGATTCTCATTCAATGTGAAAATTTTGTCACTTTTGATGTTGTCATTTCCCTTTAAAATCTTAAAGACCTGTATCAAGTCACCTCTGAGTCTACGCTTTTTTAGGGAAAACAGATTCATGTGCTTTAGTCGATTTTCGTATGATTTAT